>NW_010307106.1:0-43519 GCF_000700745.2 Antrostomus carolinensis
GAGACTGACCGGCCTGTAGTTCCCTGGGTGTGAGCATTGAAGTGAGCATTGCTATGTGACTACAAAGAACAGAGCCTGGTAGGCTCCATTGACTGGTCCTTTGGAAGCCAGTTCCCCCCAAAAGAAGACACCAAGAGCGGGCAGAGAATCCTGCTACCCCTTATCAGGCAATTCAGTGACACTAAGAAATTCCTATACACTAAGAAGGGCTGCAGCTTTGGACAGGTTTTTAAAAGGATAAAAGGAGACACAGTCGCATGGAAACACAAATGACATCCGTTCAGAATTAGCTCTGCCCCTTTTATCTTCATAAGATAAAGCTGAACTCCAACCTTTGGATTCTCTAGAGGTATTAGCTTTTCATTATGAATGAATGGCTGATCACTTTATGACAGACAAATGATCAGCAGCAGGAGGGTTTACCAACATACCGTGCACTCCCACAGTCACTGAGGGGGAAGTCTAATGAGCAAATAACCTGATGCAACTTTCTACATATTTCCTGTAATTGAGAACTCTTCTGTACTTTGTCTGGAATGCAGATGCCTGTCAGTCAAGGGGTCATAAATAGGATTAGGAGCTGTTTCTGGAAAGGCAGGCAACTAGCTTTAGATGCTCAGTTGAAAATACAGATGTTTTCTGGCTGCATGGCTGTTAGGCGGTGGTATCTCCGAGTCTGTTTAAGCAGGCTTGGCTACTAGCTATTCCCTGAGGCCTCAGTCTTGCAACTGATGCGGATCCCTACTAAGGGTGTAGATCCCTACTGATTTTTGCCTGTGCAATCAGTTGCAAGATCCAAGCATTAAAAGCCGTTTAGAGGTACATAACATGGAACTGATTCTCCAGCCTCTATCAAAGTGTTCTCTAAATTTGATGTGCACTGAGACTTTTTTCTGTTAAAATATTTGTTTCAGACCATTGCACAAAAAATAATTTAGGTTATAATCTATCCATAAGGAGAATCCCTAAGTAACGTCCTCAAGTTACCTCCATCCCAATTATAGCTGCTGTGTGTGATAGAAATGTGTGAATAATTAATATTTACTAATATATTGTTAGATTTTGCACTGACCAATATATTTGTTTCATCACTACAGTTTCAAAAAAACAAATATCTCAAGAAAATAAATTTGTTTACCAGAAAAAGTGGGTGTTTTGGTTAGGGGTTTTGTGTGCACGTGTGTGTGTTTTGGGAGTTTTTTAATGCGATGTCTTATTACCAGCTGAATTTCTTTTCCAGAGACTTTGAAACTTGTATAAGTTTTGTCTAAGTTACATGAGTACTTATGGTAACTGACAGGCTCTGCCTTACAGATTTGCTGGTCTTCTATTTGTCCCTTCACTTCCATATCTACATTAAAACTTATTTCTCTTGTCAGTAGAAGCTATTTCTCCCATCTTATTTTAGGAATGTTACAAAAGAGCCTTAAGATCCCAACCAGGATCAGGGCTGATGAGCGACTTCATAGGCATGCAGAAACAATCCTTGCCCCAAAAAGCACTTCAAATCTCAATAACCAGGATACTAAAATATAGAGTGAGAGCTACTGCAATGAAGCAACTTCCTCAAGGTCACACAGGAGATCAGTGACCAGACCAGGAATAAAAACTTCACCTCCCACGCCTCTCTGCTGTGCTCTATTTTTCTTTAGCAGAAAGAAGTCAGTGTTGAAGCTTATTGGTTTCATCCAAGGCAAATTCCACTGGATTTCACCATAATGAAGGTAGGGAGAAGGATTATATCCACTTTAATCAGTCCACCAAAGCTTACAAAACTCTTGCATGGAATGCAGCTGAGTACAATACCCTCCCATTTCAGCAGCTTATTCAGGATATGTAAACCAGATGGAAGTCTACATATTACATGATTAAATGTACTCTAGATCAGAAAGAAACAGTCACCAAGATCATCCAAAGCAATGATATGAAAGAGGTCATTGTCTTCCATTCATCTATGTTAAGGTCACAAAAGCCTCCACAGAGATAAGGGGATGTGGTCAGTGCCCTGAAAAGCTGACACAGTAATTACAGACAGAGCAAAGGGGCCAGGGTATAAAGCATAAGCCAGGGTAAAGGAATGACATGGGGTGATGAGGATAAGGCCACAAGGTTATTCAGCAGAAACATGTTCAACAAGGCTGCCCGTGTCTCCTGTTAACATTGGGTAGATCCTAGTGCAGACAAGGTTCTGCCTCTTTGGGGATATCATTATGAAGTGACCATACCCAAATGCACCCTTTTGTCACAGGACAGAGAAGAAGGTTTCAGAGGAATAGTTCATTCTGCTGAACAGTGTTCCTGTATTCTCAGATCATTGCCTATCTTTAAGTCATAGACAACATATTTCTCTCTCTCATACACAGATTCATACTGCATTTACAATAAAAAAGATGTTCTGTCTAACTGCCAGTCCTGCTTGTGGATTTTATTTCCAGACAGCATATCATCCTCAGCACAAATTCATATTTTTCAGGTAAAACACACTTAATTATGTTGAGTTGGCATCTGAGAGAGAATGTCGGTATTACCATAAGCCCCCTGTATTTTCCCTTATTACTTTTTACACTATGAAAGGTAAAACTGTTCAGATTTTAGAATCTGAAACATTTGGATTAGCTTTATCTTGAGATAAAAAAAGAAACTGACATGCTTGCAAGTTTTTCTCCTCACTCTGGCTTTTTCCAGTTTTTGATATAACATCATTCAAACTGCCATGAAGAATAACAGTATTTTGTCCTGCAGCTAAGCTAAAAATTCTGTCAAGGATGCATCAGTCAGAGCAAACCTAGTGCAGTTTAATGTGATGTTTCTCTCCCTTCCCCTAACATTACACTTGCCTCAGCAACATCCTGCAGCAATGAATTCCTTTTGTCATACACGCTTATACAGGCAAAAGGAAGCCTTAAATTTACTACAGGATGTAAAGTACTTTGTACAAAGGGACTTTACTAACCACTAGTCTCCTAGGTGTTTCCAGCACACAACTAACAGCAATGAGGTCTAAGACATGTCTATTAATTACTTTTATGTTGTCTGTAGCAGAATGGGGTTGACACTTAGGTACCTCAAATATTTGATTAGAGGCCAAGACATGCCACAAGATGACCTGGCAGCAGACCAGGACCAGCCCCAGCTTCAGAAACCCACAGTCCTCATTGCCAGATTCTTAAATTACCCAAAATTTCAACATTTTATTTCCTTTGCCCAGTTGTACTCCCACAGCTGTGAGGACACTGAAAATCTATTACTTTGGGTTTGACAAAGCCCAACATTTGTCCCTTGGGTTAGGAGATCTGAGGGGTAAACAGATGTCATATTTCTCCAGTCACTTTGTGACCACAGTAATACCTTGTGATAATGGCCAGCAAGTCCCTAAAAATATTTTGATGCCTGAAGACAAGTGGAATTAGCCAAAACTACCAAGTTATCTAAGATCCAGAGCCACAAAAGCCATATTCCTCGGTCTCTTGGGAGATAACAACTTGAGAAGCTTGACTTAGGAAAAAAGGTAAAGAAAATAAAGCTTGACTTTATCTGCTTTTCAGTCTTGAGCAGTGTTTGAGTTTATTAAAAAGAGCACTCATGGAATCTTCAATCTCTTTTTTTTTTTTTTTTCCTGTTTATGGATTATTTGACTATTAGATTTCCTCCCCTTATTCTTTCCCCAAGTTTTCTGTGTTAAATGTTGTTTCATCATCGATGTGTGCATCACCAGGCTCACATCCATACTGAACTACAGTGAAATCCCGTAGGCATGCACATAGCCACAAGCTTATCAAATACACACACTCCTCCTGGGGAGTCTGTTACCTGAACTAGTGTACTTGGGTAGTCATTTCAATTCCTCCTTCCATCTCTGCTGTGAAGCTGTATCTACTGTGAGAGAATCAGCCCTGCATAGAAACAGCACTCACCATCCCCATACATTTCACATCTCCTGTGACATCAGGTCTGGAAAGCCCAGTTTTCCAGGGCTTTTCTCCTTTTTGCTCCTTCATCTTCTTCCCTTCCTTCTCTTCCTATGGCAGAAGGAGCCATTCTGTAACTTCACACCTATAAGGCAGTAAAATTTAGGTTTTAGGCAATATTGCCAAGAAGCCCTCAGCTGACTCAGATTGTGTTATTGACAGTACAGTGCAGACAGATAGAAAATTGAGAAAAAAGGAGAGACCAATGACTCAATCCAGTTGTCTTATGCATTTGTCTGTCCATCTGAGCTCTCCAGGCATAGCCCAGCTCACTCCCAGCTGTCCTTATGGAAAGGCATAAGGACTTGTGACAAATCAGACAACGCCCTCAGGATGTTTCCAATAGCCCAGAACATCTCCAGGCATCAGAACTTGATCGTATGGGGATAAGTGACTCTCCTCACTTCTTGTAACAGCTAGGTGTGAACCTGTGCTTCCCATGTCAATGTCTCAGTCATAAACCACTGGGCAAAAAGAAAAGCCCTGCAGAAAGGCTCCTTTTGAAGAGATTCTTTATTTATTTGTGTCAGATAGACAATGGAAATCCAATGACTCAACCATCAAGAGGGACGGGCCAAGGTAGAAAAGGTTGGTGACAGTCGCCAAGGTTGTGTCATGAAACTAGATGAAGGAAAATAAGATGAAAAAGGGAAAATTAATAATTTACATATTTGATAGGAACGGGACCCAAGGGCAACACAGCTCTTTTAGCAGTCCTGCATGTGTGTTCATGAACTATCTGTACCAAGAGATTGGCAAATAGTAAATACATTAAACCTCCAAAGGACTGAAGGTGACATAGACCTCACAGTGTTTCCTGGCCTCCAGGCAACACATTTGCAAAATCAATTGTGTTGCCTGATGCCAGCCTTGTCTCACTGTAGACTTCATTAAAAGCCCATTGAATCTCTTTCACAAGGCTTTCCTGAGCACAGGTGTGCACCCTGAAAGTGGATGACTGCTGCATTTTCAACTTTCCTACCTACAAACACTAAAACACCTACTACCATTTTAGAGGCAACTGGGATATAAATGACGTTAGCACTGATGCTCAAGAGCAACAGAAGAGCCTTCAGGGAGCAGTGTGAAGTATTTGGGAATTACATTGGTTGAAGCATGCTCTCAGTCACATCAGAGACATGGAGAAAATGTGTCCATCAAACTCATCAATGGGTAGTAATCAGTTTGGGGCTGTGTAATTATTTTGAAAGGGTTATATAATTATTTTGGAGAATAATTCTCCCTCCAGAGGAAAAGTCTCTACAAAAATCACAGAGCAGCCCAACCACTATATGCCATTTTTCAAATTACCAAAGGAAAGGAAAAACAGTAAAGAGAGATCATGGATTGATCCTGTTATGTTATAGCTTCTTTCTCATCTCTGTAGCTAGGGAAACATATTCTTACTACATTAAAGAAGTGCACTGCTTGTGCTATCTGTGCAGAATGTGGCTAATGTTAGAGGACTGTTTCCCTAAGACAGTTTGGGCCCTTGCCTCAGCCTCTTACCCCCTAGGAAGCTCTCTGATTTGCACCTCTCTTCCTTAACAAACACAATAGTACTGAGCTGACATGGTCTGTTGATCCCACTATCTATGTGTTTCCATTCAGGGCTGGCTTGCGTATTTCTGCCCGACACTGCACCATAAGCTTGTACTTACAGTTTCCTGTGGGAAAAGAAACATAAATATTTTTTGTTCTTACTCCCTTTTCCTTCTTGGTTGTAAATTAATGGCAAGGACTTTGCTTGGTTGTGAGAAAAACATACTCTTAGGCTAAGATCACTCCTCTCGGTGAACAAGTGAAAAATTGTCCCAAAAATGGCTATGTGAACTATCACCCAAGGATCTCCACGTCCCTGACACTGAGGTATAAACACTGAAGACTTAAAGAACAAGTAGTTTTGATGGAGGTTGAATGAGCTCATCAGAGGTAAAGTGAACTGACAGAGAGCATGATACTCTACAGCGATTAGCTTTATAGAACTGTATAAAGAGGTTAAGGTTCTAGAAAATCCGAATCCTAAAATCATTTTAACTGTCCACCTAGCAGGGGATTCTTTTGACCATTAAAAAAAAAATAGATTATATTATTTATATATGTAATATAAATGGACAGAAGAAGATACTAATTTCTCCATGCCTTATATCTAAGGTAGCACATTTTGCACAGCACACACAAAATTTTCCTTTTGAGAACTGCGGTGAATATACAGTTAAGCACTATCAAGTGGATGAAAATTAGATGAAGTATCGAAAGAGATGGGCAAAAAATTTATCTGGCACTGTTTCAAGCTGAGAAGAAATGTGTAATTACCTACCAGAAAGCATCCAGTGTTCAACTTGGGCTTGTTAATTTTCTGATTAATTAAATATAACACACATTAATATTATCTGTTCCCTTAGTATGCAGTTAGGTTTTGATGTTGACTATAGGGTTTTCCACATCTGTACCACTGCCTTTTCTTTTATTTTTCTCCCTGATGGCTTCCTGCACTGAGAGTTGGTAAATTTAGAGGTGAAGAATAGCTCAAAAGACCTAGGCAGTTCTATACTATCCTGTCATCAGTCCTTATAACACTTTGAAAATCCACAGAGGTGACTTTCCTTTCTACTGCCATGCACTTGCCTTACTAAACCAAGAGTCAAAGCCCCTATTCTTTTACACAAATGGATAATCAAAAGCTTGCTCCATCTTTGTCACTGTATTTCTGTTCTGATTTTACCAGTGACTGTCACATATTCTGGCCACCTGGCACCTGTTTTCCTCCTTAGTTTCAACTTGGGTCACTTTACACAGCTCATAATCTGCATGTATCTGGGGGAGGCTGGTGGTTGTGGGCGGCTGGGAGGACAAGACTGTAACTCAGGAGGAGAAAATCTTGCAGTTGTTTGAAGGATGGAAGGGCAGGCCTTTATCCTGCATCAAAGAGGGTGGTTTTGAATGGAAACTCAACTTCTCATTATAAGTATTCCTTTGAACTGGGGAATGACACACATAGCCCCTTCCTAAGAATAGCATCCTTTTATTATTTTTTTTAGTTCTGAAGAAATCTATTTCTGCTCAAGCATGGTATCACCTTCACTTTTAGTATTGAAATTTATTTATATCAGAAATTCAGATTCAGGAAAGAAAAAAAGGGAATTGATCTCACTGAAATGGATGCCTAGGTGAACATTTCTACTGACTTATTTTACCCTCTTCATTTCAGCTCTGTGTTGAAGATAATGTCCTCATTGTCTCTCCTTACTGCCCTTTGATTCACACTGCAGTATGGTCTCACAGCAAAAAACAAGCTTACTTTTGGAGGAAACTAACTTGGAAGAGACACCCAGAACTATACCTGAAGGGCTCCAGCCATGAATAGACATTCAGTCTAGAGAACAGGACTGGAAGTAGTGTGAAGGAACCCATCTCTCAAATGTGTCTAAAAGGTGGACATCTGGGCTACAGCACTCACTGCTTCTCTCTACTAATCTCTTTCCATGGTCTGTACTGCTTGCTCATGTAGGCATAGGCAGTGTCATCCTCCATTCTTACAACATTTTAACATATTCCTGACATCATAGACTTAATACAATGTCTAAGGATTTTGCATGGCTTAAACAGTAGCTTATGGAATCAGATTAAAATTTGCAAGAAGAAGTCACATGTAGCCAGTAGCAAGACTTGAGAAATTTACTGACCACCAAAAAAAAAATGCTGAAAATGGCCTATCTAGAAAAGTTTCCAGTGGAAATGACTGGATCAATATGCTAATACCAATGGAATCTATATATGATAACAGCATTCAAATGCTTAAAACATGTTTGTATTATTACAAAATTGGCCAGCTTTCATGGTATCTAATGTGTACTAAATGACCACATGGTCAAAATCTTGAAACTGCAGTTTGTAATAAATTATCATCCCATTCACGAACATCTATGCGTAAGTGATGCCTATTTTTTCTCATCATTCTGGTATATTTTAAGAAAATATTATGGTTAACTGAAAATAGATGTTTTTTCCATATGGCCTGGAACAAAGTTTTGGATAAACAGAAGACTGAACTGTCTGGAAACAACAGATGGCAGTGTTTTAAAGATGAAGAGATGAAAGCTTGGATAACCAGTGCTGAACATCAGTGGTAACATATGATGGAGGCAGTACAATTACATCTGGGAATTTAGCTCTACCATAATTCTATGGGATGGACATGTGGACTAAGTAGAGAGTTTTTAAAAAATGAAAAGGAGGAAAGTGAGCTACCTGTCGTATTCCAGCAGCTAGCCAGCCAGTCTCCTTGCATTTAATTTCATAGTATAGCTTCTGACTGTAAACAATATTCCCAGATCAATTGCCAGACGCAGAAAAGTTTATACTACCAGTGCAAAGGCTTAACTTGTTTCTATTATCTATTTACTTAAAATCCTGGCAGAAAAATTCAAAAGAGGACAGGAATGGGAAATGTAAAAGGAACATTAAAAGTTTCAAATGCATGTGATAACTATGGTATATAAAAACCAAATAAACAAATAAGTAACATTCCTAGTCCTTTTACATGTACCACAATGGGGCATTTTCTGTAACTAGTTACCATGCAATGGAATACATTTACCATGTATTTTGCCATGATTAAAAGGCCTATTTCCTTGACACATTATGATGAGTATAGAGTCATTTGAGTAATACCACACATGGCAAAGGGAGAGTTTGTCCCAATATTTACAGCAAGTTATGCTAACGTTGAAAGAATATCACAAGCAAGCTCAAGGGCTGGGTGGAATAACAATTCCTTCCCTTGATATAAGGCTCAGAACCATTTCTGAATCTTTTTAGTGGGATATGTAACATTTAACAGAGAAACTTCTAAGAAAGAGAAGGAACCTCTTCCCCTTCTACTTTTCTCTCTGATAACTTGTATTTATTTTTGGAAATAGGAGACATGGAGGAAGAAAAGAACCCACAGAAACAAGTCAAACTAAAGGATCTGAGGTAAAGGCAAGATACGAATTTGATTTAAATCTTCAAAGTAGCATTTAAAACAGTAAACTTCTTTCAGTTGCCCCAGGCTAAGGATTTGGCCTATACTGCACTTTCTGTCAAGAATATTAGAGTATTAATATATACTTAGTATACACGTATAGAAATGGTAGCTTGAGAAATAGAGCTAAGTTCTCTAAGACTATGTCAAGAGGAGTTGGGAGGAAGCAAAGATAACATTGCCATTTGCTCTCAAACCTTCTATGTGTAGAGCCTGTCATGCTCACAGCAGGGACAATGTTAAAAATCAACAATTGGACTTCCTTGTATGTAGAGGTCAGGCTTCTCCGGTCAACCTCCATTCAACAAGCAGTGCTGTCCCCAAAGTGCCATGTACTACACCCCTGGCAGCCCACCTGCAAATGTCCAGTTCTGCTGGTGCAGATATGTTCCCCAGCTCCTCTGAGACGCACCAACATTGGGATTCTGGGGATAACACAAGGCAGATGTGCAAAGGGGAAGGAAAAAAAAATCTGTGCCTTTTTGTGCTTTCTTCATTTCAGTAATGCAGGACATAGCTCTGTTTCTGCCTCTGCTGAGAGGGGCTAGACACAAAATATATTTTTGAGACCCATCCTTCTGGGCAGAGGCAGAAACAAAGTTATCATGTATTACTGTATGTCTGTTCCTATTTTATTATTTAGGCTTTACCTTCAGTTTCAAGAACCAATTCCTTCTGTCAAAATACAGTCCATCACTCTCATAGCTGGATGCTTGGGTTAAGCCACAGCAGGAGATCTGTTCTCACTCTTATTTTAAGTACAGAATGAGTTTTTTGAGAATGTGCAAGTTCGTGCAGTTATAGTTTTATGCAATAGTCATATGATTATCATTAATGCATTTCACTGTTCACATTAAGAGAAATTGTCTTAAAATGCAATATGTCTTATATGTACTTTTTGTTCAGTAAAGCTTTTTAGAATGTTTTAATCAGGTTTTTTTCATTAGCACTGGATTTCTTTTATATTTACCAGTATTTTTTTAATTTCCTGGGCTTGAAATGCATGGCTTTTTTAATCATTACAGTGTTTTTATAACACCTTTTGTTCATGTGTTGCTGGTATAAGCTCCCAAACCTCCTCCCAGCTTCATGTAGCTTTGTGTCTGGGAATCACACAAATCACAATACCCACAAGTACATGCTAAAAGAACATCCTTCCTGAACAGTAGTGTTAAGAAAGTCAATAACAATACAGATTTACCGTTAGTAGCAAACTGTACTGTGGATAGAAGTGAATTTTGTATTTTAATAAAAACCCATGTCCAGGCACAATGTTGAATTGTAGCCTGTTCTTCATTTCATGTTCAACAAGAGCTACACAGGCATTTTACACATTTATATCTCTCACCTTCACTTTGCATTTTGCTTTATCTCATTTGTAGAACTAGAGTCATTCTTCAAAGTTAACTGAAGTCACTCCAGGTTTACAGAGAAAGGGAGCAAGAACACATGGGGAGTGTGTCACAGCAGTAGTAGAGAACATGGAATCTGGATTTTCTTACTGGATTTTTGAGTGAGAGTCTCCTCTCACTTCTGCTTCATTTATGCAGCTGATTTAAGCCAGCATCTGAGAGAGGAGAACAGGTGGCCACTAAAAAGGAATGCCTGGTCTTCATATCCATGATGCTGTACTGAGAAACCATATGTTGCCTTCAGCATATGCATTTTTAAAGCTATTTACTAGCTGTTGGAATGAAACTCGTTAGGCAAACATCATGAAACTTGTTAGCAACATCATAAGGGCGGAGGATCCATTGGACTGTCTGGATGGTTTGAAGAGCAAGACTGTGACTAATAGATTTCCTCAGGATCAGATTAGAGGTGATAATTGCATCTCTTTTTTAAAAAAAGAAAAATCCTCCAGTAAATGCAGTATTGCTAGTAGATCTGAAACATCTAAAATTTTTGCTAGGAATCAAGCAGCCTGTTCCTCTTTCAAACAGGTAAAATCAGGTGTGAGCAGCTTGCAGTCAAAGGAGTTACATCAGCAACGAATAAAGGTAATTGTGAGGTAAGTCAGTCCTCAGACATCAGGATTTACAAGGTATTACTGCTCAAATGACATTCAGACATTGTATTAGCATCAACTATATCTCATTTTGTGCACTAATTGTGTAATTCATTCAAAAGAGCAACCAGATTGGTTTCATCTGTTACATGTTGCATGGGCCAAACCTCAGGAAAATATTTCCCTTGGCTAATCTCAAGAAAAACATTCACACACGCTGTTTATTCTGATATTCTCAAATACTACTTTTATCTTATGTTTTAGCTAGATATTCCTTTAAACTTACTTTTCTGATTCCTTGTCCCTTTGGTATCTCTTAATTAGACCTAGTGACTAATTCAGAAGGAATTATTTATTTAACAAATCCCATCCTTTCCTATCACAAAGCATCTACAAGCAAAACACTTTTTTTTTTTTTCCCCCCAAGTTGATATTAATTAAAAATTATTCACAGACATTCAGAGCATAATTCTTGTTCTGTAGCTTTCCTCTTACTCTTTTTTTGAGATGTGCCATCAGTGCTCTGCTAGGATGTGTTCTGCAAGGCTGTGTTGCCCAAGACTGACCTGGGTAACTATGCAACAACCTGGAACAGCAAATGTTATGACCAGACATAGTCTCTTCTACAAATATAGACTAATTAATAGTGTCAGACATCTCTCTGTTCTTCACACAACTCTTGCTTACTGTTTTGCTTTCCTAGTCCCAGACACAAGGTATGGTCCTGTGCAGCTTGGGAAGGTCTCCATGCAGTTGTTTGTCCTTGCAGTGGCAGCCAACAGCTGCAAAATATGATGTGAGCACAGTCTCCTGTCTCCGTGGCTCTCTTCCTTCCCTGATATGCTGGCTTTCGTTACTCAGATGTCTTCCACTTTTACTGAAGGGAAAAGGGGAGGGAAAGACAGAGGAGAAAAGAGCTGTGTTTTCCTCTTTCTATTGGGTGTCCACACTTCTTGTGTTGGCTCTGCAATATATGAATGTGTATCTGCATATGCACCTGGAGCGTGGGCTGGTATGTGGGAACATCTCTATTCCTTTCCATTGACTTTCTCATACAACCTGCTCTGGATGCAGCAGGAGGGACAACAGACCTCTCGGCTCTCTCTGTGCTCATGGTAGATACATGTTGGAGGACAATATCAGGCCTCAAGGACACACCTGAGTAAAGGACTGTTTTGTAGGAGACAAGGGAGTCATGGCCTTTTTCCAGGGTCTTTTGAACCTGATGAAGGAGAATAAATTGGTAGAAAATCCCACTTTTTTTTTTTTTTTTTAATCAAAAGGAAGAGAAAATAGGAAACCATATAAGTCCATTGGGGTTACCTGCAGCAGAAGGAGCCACTGCTGTCTATGTTGCACTACAGACACAGACTGTAGTCTATGTTGGAGCAAGCCTGACTGTGCGTGGTACACCAATGTGTCCATATGGTCACAAATTTTGAGTACCTTGAAACTGAGGCAGCCCCAGAAACATGTCACTGAAAGGAGATGACAAAAGGTTCTCCGCAGCACCCCTGACACCTGCAAGGGATTGCTGCTGGACTGGAAGCCTCAGCACAGATGTCACATTTCCACTACTCCCATGTTCCACCCGAATTCCCGGTTGCAACCTGGCCAGCCACAGCTTCAAGGCAGCCTTGCAGTCAAGTGCCAGCACCTCTCCCCTTTCAGATCCTCCCATCTGACAAGCACGAGCAGACAAAAAGTCTCAGTGGAAAACACCTTTTAAAAAGGAGGCAGTTTTAAAGGAGTTTAGCATATTTGCATTATTTTTATTGTTAACTATTTTTAAAGTAAATTAACCACAAATTTTTATGTAGTTTTCAAGGTAGCTTGTTTATGTAGTTTTCAAGGTAGCTTGTTCAGCTCAATTTTGGCAAAGAAACCTGGGAAACCTCAGAGAAGTGAAGCTGGAAAGTGAGGTCAATCTGACCATTGCTGCCAAAAGACTTCTGTGGAAATTGTGTAGAAAATACCTGCTGGTGGGAATGATCGCACAGGGCTTAGAGACCATGGCATAGGGCTGAGTGTCAGTTTTAGAAGTTAGAGGGGAAGCAAGAAGAAGAGGGGCTGACTCCCCCTGAGCCTGGAGGAGGAAAGAGACCCTCCTCCTCATTGTCAGCAGGGGAAGGAGCCGGGCTCACAGATGTTCCCCTTTCCCTTAAGCTGGGTGTCACAGACTTCCTGGGCTGGTGACAGGACACAGGCCTTGCGGATGTTGCTGGCTGCCTGCCGGAGGATTCCGTGATAAATAGGTCCAGTTAAAAAAAAAAATAAATCACTGATTTGAGTGAGAGCTCTCCTCATTAATTTTCTCCTTTTTTCTTTTTTTTTTTTTTTTTTTTTTTTTTTTTCCTAGAAGATATTAACTTGGGGAGAAGGGAAAGGAAAAAATAATAAAAAAAGAACATTCATTTCAGCCCAAGTGAACAGCTTGGCATAATTTTGGTTCCCGAGCTACCGCGGTATCTCCCAGGAGCTGCAGCTCAGCTGACTTGTGCCTCTGCAGAACCTCTGGCAGTGTTTCCTGCAGCACGTGATGCTCGTTGTGATGCACAACCCGTTTGTAAACAAGGTAACATGCAGCACATGTAGAGTCAGAAGAGAGAGGGAGTGGAAAATAACAGGCTGAAGGTCGTATGGGATATGTAAAGCTTGTCTCATTTAATACTTCTTCACAGCATTAGCTTTTGCTGAAGGATTAAGCTGTCTTAATCTTTAGTAAAGCCAAGAGAATAACAAGACATTTATAATTAATCTATTTTCTTGGCTTTGGAGAAAATCTCAAGTGGTTATTTTTCTTCATCTGCTAAGCCAATTCCAAGGAAAAACTTCTGTCAGTGTCAGTTATGTGAAAAGTATTTCTGACTGAACTTGAATCCACGGAGTAGCTTTCAAACTACTTTCCTCTCTGATGGTTTGACGCATGTTTTGGAGTGCATGTTATGTCCCGCCTCATGAACATGTCCACCTCTTTTGAGTACCCTAGTTATATGGCATTGTTTTCCTTTTAATTTATTGCTCCATCTACTGGAACCCATTCTACATGGCATTTGAATGACCAGATCATATGACGGGTATATTTATTTATTTATTTATTTATTTTTAAAGGCGGCGGAGGGGGGAGAGGAAACTTCTTAATCCAGGCTTTACATTCCAGTTTTTTTAATTTTATAATGAAGTGCACATTTTGTAAACTAAATCATCTCCATTTTTCAGGCTCTTAGTAAGAGCCCTGATAGTAAGAATACTCTTCTAGATCTAAATATCCTTATGGCTTCCCATTCTTACTGATCTTCAGTTTTCAGACTCTGATGAAAATATGTTGTTTTTTCTCAAAAGATTAGATGTAGAAAAAAACAAGTAAAAAACCTCTCCCAGCATCAACAGAAGGATGTTGTGTGGAGTTAGTTGAGATTTGAATTGTACTTTGAAAACACAAATTGCTATAAAATTTATAGCATACATATATACAATTAAATAAATGCAGAAGGGGATTTTCTCTTTAGTTCCTAAATCAGATCCTACCAGTCATATGTAACTGTCATTTTTGAAATTTAAAAAAAAAAGCTTGAAAATAGATGGAAAAGTTTACACCATACTTTTAAGATTCAAGATTATTTTCATGTTTGTTTGTCCCCTATTTATTGGAAAGTTTTTCTAAAACAATCTTGTTAAGAATCGACTTGTCCTGATAGGGCTAATTTTCTGTCTAAGTGCTGGGTAAAAAGTGCTAGAAGTTTTTTTTTGTACTTGTGCAGTTAAAACCTCTACAGTTTTTGCCTTGAATTTCTACTGTCCTTTGTGCATAAAATTCAGCAGAGTAGTCAGGAATCACTAAGGAAGCAGACTTTACCTTGTGGGTCAGATTCAGGTAGGGCTGTGATTTCTGTCTGTAATTTCCCTTTAAGCGGAGAACAGTTTGTTCCCCTATATATGAATTTGAAGTGAAACTGTTGGAAGTTGTGAACTATCAGTATTTTTGTCAAGGCTCGTCTAGCATTAGCGTTAGTAGGCAATGAAAGAATAACAATTTATACTGAGTGGACCAAGACATTTTATGCAATAAAACTTAGGAACACTGGCACTAGTGAGTCTTTTCCTCTGATCCTGTTATGGTGGTCAGAGCTCCAGCAAAGGATGAGGCTATGCACTAGAATATAATATTGGTAAATTCTGAAAAGCATGTGTCTTCTTTGAACAAGAACAGTGTTATTCTCATAGCTTCACGGGTCTATTCTGCTCCCCTGGTTCCACCTCCCTGGTTAGCTTCTTTTTAGCTTAGAAGGTACAACTTCCATTCTCAGAACAGTCTTCTACAAAAAAATATGTGGTTCAGCTACAGAGCTGCAGTAGCCTTTCCAAGTTGATGGATCACATTGCTGCCCTGTTTATTCTCTCCCTGAACTTACAGAAATCAAATACTGTAGCATGGGATAACAGGCACCCTGTCCCCAGAAGTTGTGTATCTTACATAACCTACATAGATTTAACTAGATTATGAATCAGTTATCTTATCTTATCTTACATATAACAGTATCATCTACTACCTATCTTATCTTACATATAACAGTATCATCTACTACCTCCCCTTTCATCAGAATAGCATCTATAAAATAATTCTTTTAATTCCTTATATATTTAAATTCAAGGATCATAATTTTCAAAAGTGAATCACAGTTGTGTCTGCCTTAAATCAATGCTACATGGAAGCACAGAGCGGTAACTGTTCTGAAAATCAAGTTTACTAAAGCCAGCCCTAAGAAGGCATCAGTATGAACACAGACAAAATTGCTAGTCAGATTTGAAGAATGATTCAATCTCAGGAAAATGTAGGGTCAAATCCCAAACTGCTGACTGCTCACATTTTCCATAGCATTGACATAGTGGGACTCATTGAAGACTATAGCAATGGAAGGGTTTGCTGTGGATGTACATTTTTTCACTGCTGCCACATTTCTCTAACTTTCCTACATTTGGTTGAAAGCTGCATACAGAGTTGCATCAAAGAAAGACCCTCTGAACAAGGGGGTACTGAAGCCAAAAGAAACATTTCCACTGATTCAAGTGGGGTTTGAACCCGGAGATCTTGTCTCAGGTGCCACATTAGAGGCAGACAGAATATAGTCCCATGATAGTAACAATTTTGCTCATTAAAACTGTATCTGTAGAACTAGGACATCAGTGGAAATAGCTTAGAAAATACTGTATGTGTGAGTAGAAGAGTCGTGGTTAGTTACTTTCTTAAGAATCAGGAAAAGCAAAGCTGCAGGATTGTGCTGACAGACTGAAAATACACATAAAAAGATTTCATTAGATTATTATGCATGAATAAAGTGTATTATCAGCCTGTCTCAGGAGTTGTTAGGGAATATGATTAATTTTCACAATTCCATTGGCAGTGTGAAAGAGGCAGTAAGGCAGCCTGTTAATTAATGCAATGATTAATAATTTAATAATCAATTAATAATTAAGTATATTTGCAGATGAAGGGTAAAAGATGGGAACGGTAGGGAATATTCAGAGTTTTGGTAGTAATGAGGGATTTAGGAAGGGTTGAAACAAATTTAGAAAATAACTAAAACAGACTCTTCCTCAAAAAGGTTGTGCATAAGGCATGCAGAATCTATACTTATTTTCATGCTTCAGCCTCCATTGCCTGTGGGCCTTTCAGATGAACCATATACCAATGTCCTTTGCAAGGTAAGAACTAGAAGTTCAAGTGTACAACCTTCTCCTCTAACTGTACATCTAAGTGCAATAAAGGCACTTTCTACTGATATATCTGAAAATCTTGTGTTTCTGGGCACATGAAATGTCTTAACCAGTATATGGTGTGGAGGAATTTGCCTACAAGAATGGGTCACAAACAAAACTGGTATATATTTTCTTCTCAAAAGCAAAAGAATTAGACCAGATGGAGAATAAGAAGACTATCTGTGCCTAATTAAAGAGTGAGACTGCATAACAGCAACAGATGTTACCTTATTGTAGCCAGAAGAGTTTATTGCTAACAGTGGTAAATATTGTGCATGTTGAGTTGGGTATTTCCAAGCAATAATTTAACAGACATAATTCCACATAGGCTACCCTTTTCTTTCTGGACTATATTTCATTAGTTTTTTAGTGTCATGAAAGGCCAAATTGCAGAAGAGATTTAGATGATGGCAATATTTTCTACATGCTGATAATGCTAAGGACTGAAAAGCCAATGCTATGCAACACAAAAAAGGCATCTAGTGCTGATGATTAAAAAAATGGGCAAGTCTGCATGACAAAGAGATGGTAGAAAGGGCTAACATTCTTGCAGCTTCACTCGGTTTCTGAAAATCCTCTTTAAAACTAGAGATAACCACTTTGAGAGAGTTCATCTGACTGCATGTATCAGATAGATTCTGTAACTGAATGGCATTTAAATTCATAGCATGATTCAGGAGCAGGGACCCCTTTCAATCCAGGTCTATTTCTTCTGCTGAGTAACTTCTGCAAGCCCTTTGAAATTACCCTGCACCAAGAGTCCAAAGGAGAAGTGGTACATGGAACAGCAACCTCTTTCAGTCACCGTAAGCTGGCCACAGAGATGGATACACCTTATGTTGCCTGATAATTACAAGGTTACAGACAATTAATTATATCTGTATTAAGGCTTTACACAAGCCTCATTCCTCCATTTTGTTACTCCCTATTCTCACTGTTCTGATTTGATGTGCAATTATTTTACATTCCTATTAATGTGATTCCACGTGAAGCCTAGAGTATGGATTTGGCATTTTGTGACTGTGTAGTACTCAGTGTGGTATTAGTTACTCACATACAAGGGATGTGGGGTTTTGTTTGGGTTTGTTTGTTTGTTTGTTTGTGTTAATTGGGCATTTTACTTACTTCAGAGTTGAAGCAATCCGAAGGGCTATGAAATCCCTAACTATATGTGCAGGAACATCTATGCTTTTTTTTTTTTTTTTTTTTTTTCTCTGCTTACCCTTTTCCTTTGTTTTGCAGAGTTTTTAGCTCATTTTCATTGCTAAAGCAAGGAAAGACAATAGCTCACAGGTTTTATTACCGCTTTGTGTTTCTATTTGCATCCCTGTTCTCTTCTTCCCTAGAGAGGGTTTTCCATGCATGTCTCTTGAAAGTCATTCTCTGCTTCTGAGACACAAGTTACGGTAAGGGTGTGCTTTGTGGGTAGACTTACAAGTATCATGCTGATAAAAAGGGATCAGATAAAGTCTTACTTTGTCCAAAAGAGATAAGTTAGAAACTGGGAATGAATGAATGCCTGATCAGTGATCTACAATTACAGGAGCTGATGGGAAGCAATGTCAGAAGAATCCAGAGGTTGCCATAGAAATGTAACAAAGGATTCAATCCTCAGGGACTGCACCTGAGTCAAGTACCAAATGTGCAGCAATTCTCAGTGAATGAAACTCTCAAGTTTAAGAGAAAAATAGAAACCATATCACAGATAAAGATAATTGAGCTGTCTGTCCTGTTTGTGATATCATGGTAGATCCCATCTGGACATCAGCCGTCATTGCTGCTATGCCGCTTTCCCAGCCTTGTTTGGGTGAAATATATAAACCTCAGGAGAACTTTCAGAGCATCAGTGTACATCTGCTGGCTTCTCTAGTTCCTTTTGCTAGGAAATCTAGAAACACATTATCATTTTTGGACCATAGCAAGCATTTCAGTTGCTTGTTATGGAAATTCTGTGTAACAACAGCCTAATGCATTCAACTTTGGGATAGCATTTTTCTGACTGTTTTTGAGTGACTCACAGTTTTAAAAAGTCAAGAGGGTATTTCCTGGGTAGAGGGAGAGTGTACAAAAATGGTTCTATTTTAAGAAGAGCTTTAGCTCTGAATATCCTTCATCCAGCAAGCCACTGTAAAAGAGGGTGTCACGCATGCATGTAAGCCTCTTGCTTTGCATGTACTTCCACGTACCTGGAAAAAGAAAGGGAGCGTTATGATAGTCTAAAGGCCTGGCAAGATTTCTACTGCTTAGAAATATAATGTTTCTCCCCATCAGAGGCATTTTGGAGTGAAGAAAACTGATTGTATTTCAATCAACTAGAGTTTTAAACAACAAATGTAGACAGTTCCAAACCCCTGAATTCACCACAGCAATACCCTCTAGTGTAAATGAGGGAATAGATGTCATTGATATTGTCTGCCTTCATATATTAGACCATGGAATCCCCAACAGGGCTTGTTGGTCTTTTGAAAGTAAAATGAGACAATTTGTTTTTGAAGGGATACATTGCCCTCATTTAAATGTTAATCTTAGAGGGGAGAAACCAAGGTTTATATCTAAGCCATGTCATAGATCTCCAGCAGAGAGACAAACTCTTAAAAAAGAACTTCATTCAAGCACCTAGCAAAATTAAAACAAAACTAAACAAGTATGATCAAATGGAAATCTAGCAGTTGCTAATTCTTTCAGTGATCAAAACATCTTAAGCACTCTGACCCAAGGTTAGGTGCTGGTTCTTCTGCAACCTAAAGCCCAAGGGCCAGAATCTAAGGCAGACATTGGGGCTCCTGCTGCCATGTCGGCCAGGAGACAACAACCTCTGAGGTGATTCATCTGCCCATCTCAGGCAGCTGTGTCTAGATGGGATGAGTAGCTGACTGGTTGTCCTGGTTTTTATCTACACTGTATCAGGAGTTCTTCAAATAGCTTGTTTTGATCATGTATATATTAAAAAAGGAAAAAAATGTAATACTACACAATTTTGCACATTTACACGCTGTATTTGTAGTCTTGAGTGTATATAGTCAAACAGATCTGGGCAATACCGCTAGCAAATTGTTATTAATTAAAATACACAAAACAGTTTCAGAAGGGAGTAGAACTCTCTCTGAATTAATTTAAAATTCAGCAAATGGGTTTTGACAAGGGAAAAAGAAGATGACATTTGGAGAGGTCAGACTTTTTTTCAACAAAGTTAAATGTTTGCAATTTTATTCAAGTTGACATTAAAATTTCAAATTTGATCTACTATATAGAAGGGACAAATAATCCTAAATTAAATTTAAAAACTGAAATTCCAAAATGAAACTTTTAATTTCAGCCCACTCTGAAACAGTTCTCTCTTTTTTCTTTTTTTTTCTTTTTTTTTTTTTTTTTTTTAGTTTAGGCACTGAATTAAAAAAAATATTTTCACATCTCTCATTAAATTACCAAAAGTTTCATAGAAAAAAGTTCTTTCTATCTTAGAGAATAATGAAATTATTAGCCTTCAGAAATATATAAAATACCATTATAATATTAAAGAGCAATGATATTGTATACAATGCCTGAATCTGAAGCACTCCTTTAGTTTGTGTTTTTGATGGTTTTGAAGGCATTGTTGAGAAGACAAAATGGCAAGAAAATATTTTATCCAGAATTATCTGAATTTCAAGTCACGTTAGAGATAGAACCTACAGTAAAAGAAACAGGTTTTTTAAGAAAAGTTTTATTTTTGTTCATAACAGAATAAAATTATTCATTAAATGCTTGTAGATTAAAGCTTGGTTAGTGAATATGTTTATCTTCCAATGAAATGCAGTTCTGCAAAATATTTTACTTCACAGTAAATGCACAACAGCAGCAACTTTTGTTACTTTACGCAATGTACATGAAAATGCCACATGATTTACAGGGCTTGATTCCATTCTCACTCGTCAGCTTCGCACTGGTGTTGGTTTAGTGGCGCGATTCCTCTTGATACTGGCTGAATTCCCAGTCTAAGTGAGAGGAAAATCAAACATGCAGGGGTTTTTTGTTCAGGACAATGAATAACAATGAGCTTCCCTGGTTCTAGCAGCTTTACTTCATTCTGATGCATATGTTGTGGCCTCTTTTCTCTTTAGTGCATGCATTCAAGCTTCTGCTAAGCAAAACACAATATATTTGGGATGAAAGTGCTCAGTGATTTTCATTCCTTCTGTTCCCAGAGCTCTGTGCCCTTAACAACAGCCCTGCATGTTCTACAGAGACAGCACCAAGTGGCAGTGTATGTTAGGAAGGCACAATGACTCCTTGAGACTCCACATTTTTACAAACTATCTGCTGGCATCTACAAGCCATGAGACCATGCCTTGTGTGCACTTCACCATGGTTGGTCAGATCTGCCAAAAGATAGATACTAGAGCAGGATTGTCCCTTCTATTCCCCGTGCCCCATAAAGTGTCTACAGGAAGAGGGACAGTTGCAGTCCTACTGCTGAGACTTCACAAGCAAGAATTCCTGTGTGCCTACCAAACTCACATGCACCACCACAAGGACCCAGCTACAGCCATAGTATAGCCCTTGTCTTGCACTGATAATGTCTGAAAATGCTGCAGCTGAGATAGCGTATAAAATGTAATGGAGACCCTTGCATATGGAGTTACTAGGAAAGGAAAAGAAGCCTCCTTTTTGCTCCCTGTTTCTTCCTTGACTGTTTCTCCTTCCCTTGCTCCAGGTTCAGAATCACATCACACAGTAAGCAGGTATTGCAGAGGTAAGCATAGTATGTTACCCTTCCCTAAGGAATCACACTTCTGTGTGCCGTGAGCTAAAGGAGGTAAAGCTGCCTTTCGGACTTCGGTTAAACTGAGAAAAGCTGGCAGCCCGGATCCTTTCGCCTTTGGTCCCACTTTCATGTTTCTGCTTGTCATATGCAATAAAGCTTTCAATTAGCTTCAGTTTTTCATGCTCTTCCTTCAGGAAGAAGTCGACAAGCACACTCTTCTCCTTTTTCATCTGTTCACTGATGTCCTTGGGGATGTCAGGAATCATCCAGTCAACTAGAATACTGAGGAACATCACCAAGTTCTGCAAACACAGCAACAGACGTGAAGCAAGTATGAAAACACTGAAATACTCACCCTAGAGCAAAACCAAACCTTCGCTGTAGCTATGAGTCTGGTATTAAACACATTTTGCTGGTGGTATGTAGTATTAAGCAGTTGAATAAGGCCTCAGCTGAAGAAACAGCTCATGTTTGTGCACAACTCCCCCTCAGTGGAGCAGCTGAACTAAATACATGCTGCAGTTAGGTTTGAAATGGGAAAGGACTCGGATTCATCAAATGATTCATAGTCTAAGTAGCTAAAGCAGCCTCATTCTTTACAGGCGTCTAAAGGTGCTCAGTTCTCAACATCAAATTCATTGAGACTGAGTTCAGAATCCTTTACTATAAAGGCAATATCAGTGAAAGCATCCTCCAACACAATCATACCCATGTGTTTCCAATGTGGCCTGAGCAGACAGCAGACAAGCTTCATGGTCATTCTGTCCTCAAATCCTTCTGTCTGCTAACAAGCAGGATTTTTTTACACGACCACAGCATGCAAGTCACAACCCTGAACCTCAAGTGTCAAGGTCATTACAGGTGATGCTCATAACACAGAGGCAGGAAGCAGACTAGGCAAAAAGTTTTGCTTGTTTGTGAAATTTATAGATAATTTTTGCTTTGGGTTTTATACTATCATGTTAATGCTTTGAAAACTGCTGTGTTGTGTAATGCCTCAAAATGTGTGAGAACATTTGCTGACAAAGCTACTAGCATGAAGCCTCTATCCTCATCTGAGACAATGGAGCTAATTAACTGGGGAGCATACTCTGGTAGGATAACAGGCAGACTATTTGAAGCCCAGCATAACCAGTTGGTTTCAAATGTTTTGGAGCTAGTGGTGGAAAATTACTGAAGACAGAGCAAAGAAGCAGAAAAGGGTAATATAAACCAAACAAGACGCATAGCAGCACTTAGGAATATTTGGAAGCTGAGGAGAAAAGACAGACAGATTTCAGTATAAGGAGTAGGCCCAATTTGTCTGTGAAGGTATCCCAGATCATGGAGAAGAGCAGAAGGCTTCTGCCATTCAGAAGGTAAGCCATGATAGCAAATCCCTTGCCAATGAAATCTCCACACTGCGGAGAATTTACTCCATTTACTTGTAGAAAGTAGTAAAAGACCTCAGAGGATTTATTACTTCTTACTTCTTGTTTTGGGTAAAGAACAGTGTTTCACAAGCTTACATAGCATTTATGTGCTTTTTACAGGCGGTGCCCCTGAGAGTATAAAAGCTGACAGAGTCCACTTAATTGAAATGTTCAAGAGTCTGGGGTATTCTGGGGATCACTGCTAGTTCCAGGGGGTAATGCGGGCTGTGGGGCTTCCCTTCCATGAAGGGAGAGGAAACCTCTGCTGAGGAAGTGTGGCACAGTGCTCCAAAGTGAGAACCTGTGCTGCAGTCCCCTGACACCCCAACAGGCTGGGACCAAGCACAGCAGGATGGGTATCTGCAAAGAGAAAAGCTCTGTTTGGACATGTGCTTCTTTGGCACATGCATTTCAATGCATTTATTATGATATTTCCGTGACTGAAATTGCAGCAACTCAACAGACTTACCTGAAATAGAATAACAAAAGCCAAGCGAGCAGATAAGACTGCCCAGTACTCTTTAGAAAACTCATACTGATTTTGGGACCAAGGTGGTTCTCTGTAGTCTTTGAACCTGTCAATGAAGACAGCCCAGTTACCACACAGTTCCAGTAATCTCCTCCTGCACCAATGTCTTTTATTAACACAATTTTCCAATCATGAAATCTAAGGAATCAAATCCTCCAGATGTTCCTACTTCAACCCTTATTATGAAATACAACTCCAGAATTAGAGCTGGACTATCTCCACCGATATTAGCAAGCTTAGTCTGGTTTTCACAGTTGTAACCAAAATCAGAACATTGTTCTAATGTTGGAAATTTTCAGATTTTCCAGGATTTACAAATGTGCCTTTTTGCTGTTGATGTTGTTGTTGTTAGTGTTAAATTGATCTCCGTGTACAGGGAATGAAGTGTTGAAATTAAAGCACAGAGATAGTCCAAAGCATTTTCAGACCAAAGGAGACAAGCCTGCATTCATCTCACTTAAACCTTGATTAATTCAGGGAATAATTCAGCCCACGTAAAATCGGACTTACACTCTGGTGGTTCCTGTCCTTGCATTAACTACAGGGGGAGCTGTGGGAAAGGCACTTCCTAAATTAACTGTCTGGCCTTTAGACAGGATAAAACAGAACCTTAGTGGTTTGGTGTAAAGACTGATGCTTTTAGTATTATCATCAATCATTTGGAAGTAAACAACAGGCTAATAAAAGTCACAGATGCTCCTAAATTGGAAAGTTTTGCAAATAGCAGGAAACACAGAAAGCAATAAGAAATACAGACAGGAAACACAATGAGAATAATCTGGGGAAATGGAAAATAATTAAAAATAAAACAATTGAAGGATCTTGAAAGGATAGAGTTTGAAAGAAAATGCAATGAAAATAGCTGGAGCTTACAGTAGCCAGCAAGTTAGCACAAGTTTGAAATATGGCAGCAGGATAGTATGACTTGTGGATCTATAAACAAAAGACACGGTGGTGCTGGGGGGTATTAGCCCTTCTCTGCACAGATCAGGTAAAGCCACACCTGGAAGGCTGCATTCAGCCATTCACCTGTGGGGATTTCAGAGGAAAAAAAAAAGGGCAGGGGGTGAGGGGGAAAGACAGCAACAAATTGAAGGCAGTTCAGCAAAAAAATCCAGGGGCTGAGTCTGACTCACCAGAAAAGATTAAGGAAGAGCACATGTATTGCTCCACTTTGGTAAGTAACAGCCACAGTTGGACGTGATAACCATGCACGAATTGTGCCCTTAGGACTGAAAGGGATAATTTAGTGCTGTTCACAGTGTTTGACTAGGAGTAATGGGATGAAATTAAGAAAGGGAAAATCTGTTTTGAATACCACAAAACCCTTCCTGACAGTAAGATTCATTAGACTGTGGAAAAGCTTCCATGGGGGGAGAAGGTTCATATATAAAATCTGTCAGCTTCAGTTTGCAGGTGTGCTTACCAAAATTACCTTCAGGTTCTATCCACATGGTTTTTCATGTTAAATTATACATTTACAATTCACACATCCCCTGCATCCTGCCACCCACCCCTTAAGAAATTCAGTCTGAAATGCTGGATGTAACTCTGTGCTGCACCTTCTGGAGACAAAGGACACAAGGTACAACCCACGATGGGGAGAGGGAGGAGGAAGAAGAGAAGAAAACAACTTTAAATTGGGGTCTGTATTAATCTATGGAAGCACTACCTGGGCTGTGTTAGACCCCGGATTATTTGTCTCATTCAGTACTGCGTGTAGATCAGTCAAGCTGTCCATCTTGTCTTACATGGGATGCCTGCTTGATCTTATGCTGTGCTCACACTGTGAGATTCCCCTCTAGTACCTTTATGTACTATGTGGACTTCGGTGTGTTGCTCGAGTCTATATATGAGGACTGAAATGAGGGCCAGAGTCAGTTCCATTGAATTTAATCTGCTTGAACATCAAAGCTAAGGAAAACCACTGAGTTTGTTGTGGATTTTGCCTAGCTTTATAAATCAACCCCAGTCTTGAAACAGAGCCCAGGTTCACCTGGAAAGGTCACCAACTGTGGCAGGTTTTCCATTTAATGTACTCTGAGCTTCACAAACTCTGTAAGTGTTGCAGGACATCAGACCCCATGGAAATTTCACCTGGCTCAGCTGGAATTTACATTGCTTACAATGCCCAAATCTACATTCAACAGAACACTAGCAAATGATTTATGGTGAAGGGAGATGTTGTCAGAGCTACAGACAAGGTAGCTGGGCCTCCTCCCCACCTCCCTTTTTAATTATTCTATGGCACATGGGACTTCAAAGTGCAATAACACAGGCCTTTTCTAACCACTATATTCTACAGGTAGTTTCTCTTTTAAAAAGCCCTTCTTTTCCCTCGTCTCTTCAATCCTTCATTTTTAAATACCTGATTATGCAGATATGCTAGGAAGAGCAAACAACTGTTGCTGCAAAGAATATTTTGTTTCAAAAACAGCCAACAACTCTAATTCCATTGAAAAAAAGACAAGAACATGAAGTAGTTAATGTGGTTTAAGAATAGAGCACAGAAAAGTTCTAGGGGAAAAAAGAGAAATGCACTACGAGAGTAGAGCTATGTTGGGGAAGTGAGGACGGATAGAGAGGACCAGGCAAGACTTAGACAAAACAGAAATGCAGCTACAGCTAAGACAAATTTGCAAGTATATTTAACAAGCATATTTCATGGGAAAAAAGAAAGACTGATAGAAAAAAATCAAAATGTGTATGTAGGTGGAATTGTGAATCAATCCAAATCAGCTGATCTGTTTCATTTACTTTTTCAGTTAGTCTTTGACAAGAAATTGAAGAAAACATGACTGAATGACAAGGAAGTAGTGCTTCAGCAACGCAGGAGTATGTAAGAATTGATCAGGGAAAAACATTAGGATGCACCACTGATCACTGGCATTAGATGAGATGAATCCCAGAGCATTAAGAAAACTAATTCAGTCAAAGACTTTATAAATTCGCTGAATATTGGAGCAGACTTGTGTCAAAGAAAAAGACCCTTTAGTGACTCCCTATCTACTGCTTTATTTTTTTCATTGTGATCAGCATGCTTTCATGTACTCTCTTATCATACCAGATTATAAAGATAATAAGGGCTAAACCAATAAAAATGTCACATAACTTAGCAAGGTTTGCTTTTAATTTGTCTTCAGCTACACAAAATGTCATTTTGCTCTGAAAAAAATCATTACAACTAATGCTATGTGTCAGAATGGCGTTACAGCAATGTTTATTTGGAAGCAGTGTCAAAGAGTTCACAGCATTGTAGAAAATGTTGCTCAAAATATTCAAAGAATGTATTCTGGATGTTTGGTGGGAGAGTTGTTTCTGGCTTGTTATGGTTATTTTTAAGATACCTTAATCTCTGGCAATGCCCGTAAGGAGCAAAATTCAGGCTTATTGTAACCACATTTATCTCCAGAGGTCACAGAAATCTTAGAATAAGAGAGGTCAGCTTGTTCCCAACATATTTGCCAGAAACAGAAAAGCAGATTTTATTTCCAGTTTAAGGGACAGTGTTTGTTGATTGTCTCTTGGGACACAAGCTAGATACCCCATATTTTATCACAGTGATAGTTCTGTCCAAAGCTCAGATTTTGATAAGATTCAAATGAGGCGGGTGATAATAAGAAACAGTGAATGTACATGCTGACATCTTTTCCTAATTGTTTCCTGTTAACGGAACAGAAATGCTTGCATAGATGTTTCTTGTACAGACTAGTATGTGATCAAACATTTAGTTCATTATTCTTGTTTGCAATATTTCTTTTTTTCCCTCAGTGGCATAGACTTGACATTATTAGGCAGGGACCACTTTTATACCTAGTGTGGATGACTCTCTTCTCCCTGTATTTTGTCTCTATTGAATCCATGCTAATCTGAGGACTGCCTTTCATCGCTGTTGTTAACACACACTTTTCCAAATACACTGAGACTCATACACCACAAACAGAGGCCAGTGACTGAGACCAGGTAAACAGTAGCAAAGTGAAAGCAGCGAAGTCACAGTGAAGTGGGAGATCCATACGGATCGAGATGCTTATTGAAAGAATGTACAGGCTAATTTGGGGTTACAAGTTAAACTGAGAGCAGAAAAGTATTTCACAGACTTACAAGTCTATTAGAAAGTACAGAGATGCTGCATACTCTCACACGTAACACTATAATGAGAAATAACTCCTAGATACATACTGAAATGGGGAATAGCAGAGCTCACAAGGAACAACATTTTGAGAAAAGAAAGAGGAAAGCCCCCAGGTTTAAGGCACTTTATCCTGTCTGCAAAAAGAAAAATAGCAGGTAGAGAACAGCATACAGCTTTAAGCACTGCAGATCTTACTTTCCTTTCTGTCTGCCCTCAGCTCTCATCTGACCACCTTCTGAGAGGCAGCACAGACCCTTTAACAAAGTTCCTGACACCAGGACATGGCTGTGCTGAGTTATATTCTCTCTCTTTACCTGCTTAAAAGTTAGGAGTCTTCTCTGTGCACTCATCTAGCATCGGTTGCAGTCAAAGTAAGAAGGTAAGTACATCCCAAAGGCAATCCCAAGCATAGTGCCTAAGCTGGAGAGCCAGATTTCTCTCTGCATTTACTCTGCTTCCAGTGAAGGAACCAAGATACATAATTTTTATGGCTTACAGTTGGGTGAGATAAATACCCTGCTTAAAATCAGTGGGATCCAAAGTATGATTAAAGTTTGCTTGCACAAGAGCAGGAGACAAACATGCACAGACTACATTGAATAATGCCAACTTTAAGACTTCTTTCTTGAAAGTAATTATGATATTTAACATATTCTCTAAGATGGCTATGGATTTGTAGGCCTCATTGAAGAAATTTCATCTACCCCTTCTCAAGCTGTTTTAGCAAAACTTCTTATGCCCTAAGAAAATCAGAGTGGAAAAAACCCCTCTGATTTTGTGGGAGATAGGTATGTAGTCTACATTTGGAAATGTACAGTCATTTAGAAGCAAGGGGAGGTTTTTGGCTACTTCAGGAACCTAGCTAGAATATGATCCCTTTAAAAATCAGTGAAAATAAGTGAACTCTTCTGAAGGGTAATTTACAGCACCTAAGAAGCATAATTACAAAATTAATTTTGCTCTTTGTTTTTAACTGGCTGCTTGTTTCTAAATTGATTTATGTTTAGAAGGGTAACATCAGCAAATATTCAAAATTAATTTAATTTTGTGGAGGTTATAGTTTTTTAATAAAAATGTTTTATTTATTTCAAATATTTTATCTCCACAATTTTAATATGAAGATGAAGGTTTTAGTAGGACAAAAATATGTGTCTTAACTAGCTTTAGTTACAAGCCTTCTATGTCACACTGAGAACTGTTCTTGCAGATTTATAGGACAGACTAATAGTCATAACTTAACAGAAACCCATAAAAATTTCCAGCTGCCTTAGTTATCTGCATCTACTCTGTAAATACAGTTTAAGAAACTCTGAATGTCAGATATGCAGCAATGTAGGGATTATTTGAACTAATAATGAAGAAATCTATCTGTATTTTGAATATAGATTTATCAAGGACAATTAATTAAAAGAATGGGAGGAAAGAATTCTAAACTCTAACCAGAAAACACTAGTTGATATCTACAATATCAACCATACTAACAGTATTTTCTGCTAGCAGAAATTCAGCAAACCAGTATTGCAAGAAAGGGCCAATCTGATGCTAGATGGCATGTGAATGTCACCTGCAAGATTTGTCTCATCATTCTGCTCTGCTTGGTAACTGATTTTGTCCCCTTGCCTTGGCAGTGATGCTGAGAGAATATGGTAATAGATTCTGAGAATCCCACCTCTGGCACCTTAGCCAAAATTTGATCTCAGAGTAAAACCACACAATGAAAGCAGGGGACCAAAGACCTGAGTCTAAGAAAGGAGGCTGGGAAAGACAGGGGGGAAACTAATTTTAGAACCAGGGCAGGTTCAGATGTTAACTATCAGGAGAAACAGATTAAAAAAACTTGGCACATATCAGAAAAAGACAGTGAACATATGCAAATCAAAACATATGCAGCAAAATAAGAGAGGCCAATTAAAGACCTCTGTGTAGTAAAAACCATATAAATGAAATCTCTCCTTCCTAAGAAAATGGAAGAGCAAGTTTTGTGATGATTTCTTGCCATTGCAGAAGCTAAGCACAATGTGATTTCAAGGGATCCCAAAAAGAAAGTGAGGCAGGCTGTCTCGAATATAGCCCTGACCTGAGGAGCTCAGTTTTGAACAGCCTTGGGTTGTACTGCCATAAACCAGCTCTTTGAATTTTTGCATCTTTTTGTAAAAAAGCAAGGTTACTTTGAGAGCCCTGGAACTATGTCAGTGACTTCTCATGCAAACTGGAACTACTCCATAGGTACCTGCATTACGGGAGCAATGGACTAGAGATTTTTTATATATTTTAAAGGAAGTCAAGCCTTGTTTCCCCACTCAGATTAATCTGAAATATAAGATGTGTAGATGTGGAACAGTGCAGTTTTTAAACACGGGCAGAATATATTTAAAACTCAGATCTCATCAAGTAAACACTGAACTTAATAAAGAAAAATAAAGCCTCATTCTAATTAGTGGGTGTACATTTTAAAACTCATTGTTTTAATGAAAGTTATGTCTTTCAATATTTTATTTATTTTAATTTTAATAAGTCTGCCTAAATTGTTTATTTTGCCTTTTAACACATGGGAATAACACCCTTCTAAGAACTTTCTAACAGTGAGAATACTCTAAAAGCTGTACACTTAAAACTACATTTCTAAAGGCACAAATATTATCAGTTCCCACTTGGAAGAATTTTGTCTTACAAAAGACCCGAAGAAATTACTTTGACTATGCAAACTGTCATTGGAAGTACTTTACCTGCAGAATAAAATGTCCTGTGCAAACAGGGAGTTTTCTGGATGTGTTCCAGGCTTGAGATGACTGACATTGAAGTATGAGAGTGTGTGATTGATGAAGCCATGCATGGTTCCATTTTGACTGTACGCATATTGATACATAAGGCGTGGAATGAAATCAGATGTGACAGCAATTACAAAAGCCTGAGAGACAAAAAAAAAAAAAAAAAAAAAAAAAAAAAAAAAAGAACCAAACAACAGCATCATGAATCTATGTCTAACGTGTTTCAGATGAAGTTAATTCAGGTGATAATTTTCACTTTCGAGTAAGTTTAAAGTGGTGATGAAGCGAGAGTTAAATGGCCAGACCTGGTATAGAACGTATACTGATATAAATGCACAGCAACCTGCTCTGTCTCTCCAGGGGAAGGTTGGAGTTAGGGAAATGCAATATTTCTTAAAGCATAGAGTAGCAAAAGCAATTACTGTGCTGTATGTACTTCTACTCTTTCCATCCCTGGAGCGATTAGAAGGTTTAGAACTTGTTTTAAAAAATTTCAACAAGATGTAATAGCTAGCTGGAATAATTTGGAGTATAATTTGATGTAGTTACACATTGTTATCTGAGATAAACCAGTTGAGTGTAAGGTAGTCATCCTCCATTCTCCTCTCTGCATCAGGATTTACACATCTGACATTGGTGACTCTCATTCTGGTATAAAACTGGAATAATTTTGAAGTGAATCAGACACAGAAGTATCTAGATCCTATCAATAAGAATTCATTATATTAATTTAAAACTACATCTTGCTAAATAGATCTTCTGCACCAATATTATTCAAATGGAGAAGCAGAACTGGGCTTTCTGTATTTTTTAAAATTGGGTATGCACATATTTACATTTCTGTTAAGAAAAAGTAGCTAACTGATATTATAATGGAAATAAAACTGTTCAGAGATTTTCTTTGACACAGAAAATAATCAAGGATCATAAATCTGCAAAGTGTATTCAGATAAAACTGAGAGGCTTCAGAGTTTTGCTCATCCAGCACAAATCAGTGCTGGAAACCTGAAATCTATGCCTGACAGCAAAATTATGGGTATGTGCAGAGCTGCACAGATTTCCTACCTTAAAATCTGGAAACTGCCAAACCATAAGTGAACAATGCTCCACCTGAGTCAAACAATACTGCTTCTCTGGAGGCATTATAGTTGTCCCAGTTGTAATGATAGCTTACATACTGCTACAGAGTGCTGTTGTGCTGGAAGCTATTGTGCTAGATAAATTTCATAACACCTCTGCACAACTTTCCCCTTCAGAAGTGACAATCATCTGCCTTTCTGAAGGCTTTGATATCTTTGATATTTTACAGTTGAACTTGATGATCTTAAAGGTCTGTTCCGTCCTAAATTATTCTATGATTCTATGATCTGTGGGTCAAAAACCCACTAGAAAGTACTATGATAAACTCTTAGGGTATGAGTCTTTTTTTATCTTAAATTATATGCAGGAAAATTTATCTTCAGGAATACATATAGAACAATAAACATAATATATCTGTATACCAGACATGCATTATTTTCATGTAATCATTCTCATTCTATGAAAGAATATATTTTTCCAATAGGATTTTGTAGCTTGGGGAGTGTGTAACTGAAATGAAAAAAAAATAAAAAAACTACTCCTACAGAAATACTCTGTGGGAGAAATTACACTTAGGGATGTAACCATACCTGTATAAATCAGAACAAATGCTAATGCTATCTGGTTAAGGACTTTCTGTGCTAGTCTAGGATGTTATGCTTATATCTTTTTTATTCATACCAACAGTTATACTAGCAGAGTGACAGAAAAAGGCATGGATATGAATGAGAAGTAGGTCTTTATCAATTATTTGGTATGTTGCCTGCTTACATCCCCTTCATTGGTTTTTCTTATATGAATTAGTCTTCCTGTCCTACATAACACAATGAAAGAGAGAATGAGATGAATGAATGGTCAACTTGCTTGTTAACAAATCATGTTTTACACTTCCACAAGAATGAAGTGGATCATTTAGATTTTTATTGTATTTTATAGCAATTGAGAAAATTAGACTTCACTTTTAAATTATGTTTGAGGGACAGTAGAAACTCTCAATATCATGGTTAGAGACTGGTATAACCAAATACTTACATTAATGATGACTGAAAACTTTCCAATACCACTCAAAATGTTATACCAAATTCCTGCAAGTGAAAAACAGAACTTATTAATGGATTTACTATATTTTTTCTTCTTCCTTATTGAACTTTTGGTGTTATCTTCACTGTAATGTGTTTTCATTACTTACCTATGTCTTTTGCTCTTACTGTGTCTGGCCTCCTCAGTTCAGTAACAAATTTCTTTGCATCCAGCCGGACTTCGATGATGTTGTTCAGAAGAGCAAAGAGAGGTGCCAGAGGGAAAGAACAGTGTGACAAAGCCAAACTGGATAACTGGAAGAGAAATATGCAATGTTTTTGGTATCTTCTGAAGGGAGCTGGTAAACGCAGCTGACAGCAAATTGTTGATGAGTTCTGTGGGTTACAAAACCCATAAAACTCCACAATTTGGTCCCAGTAATAAATGTCACAAAGCAAGGCTATGAAAGAGAGAAAGGTTTGTCACCATGCTTTTATGAGTGTTTCTAATACTGTTTCTAATCTCTAGCACAAGCACAAGCCAAAGTAAATAATAAATTTAATAAAGAACAAAGGGTTCAGAGAGTATTCTTCTGCATTTATACATAATTAACTGATTAAGACTGTGCTGTTCTTCCCTATCCTTTTGCCTGTAAGGAAAATGAAACAAAGGTAAGCAAGAGGAGAAATTCTACAAGGTGTCACTGTTTCTTCCCACCTTCCCCTGGAAAACTCAGTGGCAATCTGTCAAGACCAGGAGAAGAATAATTATCTTTGTGGATGCATAAGCCTATGGTGTCATACCACATTTTCACCTTTCCTTATGTCAATGATACCCTCCAAAGTTAGAAATCTTATAACATTGCTGACAATGCTATTGTCACTTTTTTTTTTTTTTTTTTCCCTGGTTTTGCAATTTGGGTAAAGTACTTTGGGAGAAAGAAAGCACTAGTCTATTGGTCCCAAAGAACAAGTAGCATTGCAATGAAGCACAGACTTCCTGAGCGCTCCATGCTTGCTAGAACAGATACACAACTAATAAGCCTGGCTTCTTCGACAGGGAAAAAATACCTACCAACCAACCAAAGAAAACCCCCTCACTTTAAAGTGGATGGTGCATTTTGTATCATCTTGTTTCCCATACTATACTATTAGCACTACAGAGTTCAGCTCAGCACCCATAGTATAATGATATAAGCAAAAAGACCACATTGTTTTCTGAGTGAATTATGCCTCTTTTCTAGGGCATAGGATGACCTGTCTTCATGTAAACAAATTATCTTCTCAGCGGCTAAGGAACCCATGTCACCCTGCAAAAGTGCAGTGCTGAAACAACTGTGTTTTTCTGATAACTCTCAGTACCCTAGAGATGCCTGGAATAATGTAGTAGAAAACCAAGTTCCTCCAAGCAAGCTTCTTCAGTTTTCAGGTGGGCAGAATATCCTTAACTCCCCCTTCTTTCAGTGGCATTTCAAGATCTACCTCATCTGGGTGAATCTCATTTGGGTACAATTAGAGTCTGAAAAGGGCTGACTTTTTTTTTTTTTTCTTTCCCCTCCAAGGTGCTGAGGAATTAACAAATTGCCTAAAAGGCTGTGTCTTCCATGGAAAGCAGGAGTCATCAGTGGTGCGTGTTACTCATGAGACTGGATAATTTCCTTGTAAAAATGTTACATTATTTTAAAGTAATACTTCAGGCAAGTGAGAGAGGTTTATCATTTCAGAAAACTAATGAGGGGTAGAAGAGGAAAGAGACTGAAAAGCATGCTGCCCAAATACAAAGGCAGTAATCCTAATAAGATTAAATTTGTAAATACAACTTTTACTTGCACTTCATAATTAAATAAATAGTAGTATAGAAAAAGGGATGGTGTATATGAGGCCCTGTTTATTGTGGCTTCTTTTTCAGCAAATCCCTGTATATGTTCCCTCTCCACTATGGCCGGAATCTGTTGCACTCTTTGTGAAAACCAGAGGTTAACACAATTGTTTACTTTAAAATCATTTCCTTAGGCATTGTTGTCACAGTCTACAACTAACTGATAAAACTACTTTCTCCAGGATCTTCTCTTGCAGTGCATCTTTTTTGTATGCAGATTGAAGGTCTTCTGACTGACTTTCCTGCTTTTCTCTTGTAAGTGACAATATATTTGCACAGTAAAGTATTATCTCTGTATTATATATATAGCCTTTTGATTTTCATTCTCATTGTTTTGCTTTGAGATAAAGACTATATCCTAACACACATTAAGATTGAGCTTCTTCAAAGCATACAAATATCCAATCCTTGAAATAATACCTTACTGAATAGTTTATGTTCAGAGTCAGGAAAAGGAATTAACAGGAAATAAAAACAGATGTTAGAGTAATGTCCCCAAAAAATGTGAAATGCTTAGAAAAATATATAGTGCCAAAATATGCCTTATTTGGTTTTAAGTGAATTTAGCAGGAATAGAGCTGGGAGGATTCTGGTTGGGGGAAAAAAAAAAAAAAAATTGCAATGCTTTAAGTATAAACCACATGCTCATTTGCTTTGATGTTGTTTGCAACTCCTTTTATTCATTGCCTGGGAAAATGCAATTTGATTTTTTTTCAAGTTCATGAAAGAATGTTCAAGGTATGCAAAGGACTTCTGGACAATTGTGTAAATATGTCTTCATAGAAAAATCTATGCCAGAAGTGTTTGTGTGGCCATCTTGAAATCTCTTCAATCTTCTAGTCTCCTTTTTATGAAAGTGTGAATGATGCAAAAAGCAGGCAAAAAAACCCCAAACCAAACACACTATAATTTAGATAGTCTTGTGTAGTAAACTAGCAAACAATCATTCAAAACAAGCAGGTTCAAGTCTGTGAACAGCCTCAGCAATTTAAAGATATTTGTTTAATTTGGTCAGTATTTGTAGAAATGAATATGTCAACAAAGCTGCATGGATTAAAAAGAGAAGAATCCCTGCTGTACGGTTCAGGTCCAAGAAGCCATCTAGTCCCAGTATTCTGGAGTCCTGTAGACGCCTGTCCAGTCACAGTGGAAACATCTACAATACTTTTAGGGCACTCACAAAGACTGTTCTATCAAGGACAGCTGATGCCAAGGCATCCTATTTTTGGCTGGAAGACTTGATGGCAACCCTGGAATACCCTTTTTACATTCATGTTTATACCACAAGGTCTCCATACAAAGCTCTTCTAGTGTTCATGTACGATCTCGCATAGGAGCCATACCTATGGGGAGGGACTTTGGCCAATCACTTTGACCTGAGTGATTATTTTCTTGCACTTTGAGGCAAAAGGCTAAAGAGACCTGTGCCAGAAGTTAGACTTCTGGACATCCAGACCCTTTCATAGCTTTTTTACTTGCCTGGTAGGTCAACCTGGAGACAACGGAGATGAACATCACTCACCCTCGTAGCACAAGCTAGTGAACAAAATGATTGAAGGCCATGGATAAAGGGAAGTCAAGGACATGGGTAATAACGCCTTCTCCTGGGGCATCAAAGCAGGAGACTAGATGTGCTGTCAGTGACACAGGCTCTATTTCTAATGAGCGAAAAAACCCAAACCACATAATATTGGTGCCCAGGACAAGTCACCTCTACTGTCTGACTTATGCAGGAAAGAGGCAAAGGCCTCAGAGCCAGCCCATGAGGTTCTCAACACCTGATGCCAGACCTGCAACATCTCATCCAGGCTGTGTCCTGAGATATAAACTATAAAAGACAAACAGCATCAAGAGAAGTCTTTCAGACCACAGCACTTCTCAAAAGTCCACTTTTCACAAAAGCTGTTCCTCTGTGCATAGGATCTGAACAGAACCCAACTTCAACAAAGAAAGAGCACACACTGTCCCTCTAATTCTGGCTTCCAAATGATTAAGAGCACAGACCAAGACTTTTGAATTATAGTTCTGCAGAGTGCTGGCTAGAGTTCTTGTGTAAGGGCTACAGAATCAGTCCCCAGAATAAAACCTTCCATGGTGAATATCACTCAGGTTCTACCAGATTTACATACAGAGTAGTGTGAGTAACCCTAGTATCTTTTAAATTAAAACCTAACCTCAGAAAAGGTAATAGTTTATGATTCTGTTGATTTTTTTCTTACTTCTTGATCAATATCGGTCATAGGATCATGTGTTACTGTAAGTAAACAATGGAAGAATCACTCCCATGCTAGATGACTTTCCAAGTCCTAAGAAGAAACTTTTTAACAAACAGGCAAGCCTGGCTGAGAAACCAAGGACAAGGTGTAATTTACTACTCTTTGGTAATAAATGTGTGCAACAAGCCTACACACAACAGGCTGAGGTGGTATTTTTAAATCCATCCTCATTATAGAGATTATAGAAGAACAGCTTTCTCTTCAATGAAGGCTTTTTAAAATTTATTTTGCTGCCTCACACATTGCCTTTTCGATGGCTTTTCCTGCTTGAGGGGAAATTCTTTCAAACCTCTAAGATTAATTCTTATGGTATTGGTAGCTACAGACACTGGATCTGATAATTTTCTTCATAAAATTCAAAAGGGAGTTTTGCCATTGATTTTTAAGAGACATTTGATGATTAAACCCTTCCTTTTTAGTTCTCTTTGAGAAAAAAATATTTTCAATTAATTGCCACATGAACCTTGGACCCTTAAAGAGGTTAAACTGGAGAAGGGAAGACCAAAATAAATAAGAATATGAAAGGCATTGCTGTTGTCAGTTTCTTCTCAAGAGAACAGTCAGTAGAGGTAAAATTTCACACATTGACATGCTTCACCCAGCTGGTTTTGCAGTTGATTTAATAAAGTTTGCTTCATTAACAATATTAATTGCTACTCTAAACATAAATTTCTTGCCAACTCCTATCACTGCAGACTAGTTACACATGTTGCAAACTTGCTGCCAGCTGGATAAGGAAATTGATATACATGTTACCCACTTTGGGAATGCACATGGTCTGGAATATTGGGCTGGGTCAAGAGTTATTGCATAGTTTTAGAAACAGGAGGTACTATTGACAAATTTGACACATGTTAATAATGACAATTTATGTTTCAGGATTCCTTGACCAAAATTTTCTGATCACTCAGGAACATTAAAAGTGTCTCTGGTGAAGAGTGTCTGCTAAAAAATACAAATATGTATCAGTTAATATTATCAAAACAAACAGTCATCCGAAATTTCACTGGTGCAAATCAAAACTAAGCACAGACTTGCTACTGACTGACAAGGCTTGTTCAAGAAAGAAGTTCAGCACAGTCTGCTGACTGAAATCGGATTCAGAGTTCAGCTCACTGAAGAAATGACCCACAAAATCTTCCCCCAAAGGAAAACTTAGAGTTTATTTGTCATGGTGAAGTGTTGACCTGTTCCTCCCAGACTACTGATATCTGTGAAATGCCACTGAAGTCAATGGAAGACTGCCTGACTTGAGGACTTTTGGTTTTACACTCTTACGTTTTCTTTTTAAAAAAATCTGTACATAACTTTTACCCTGAAACTAAATGTCTTTGTCTTGATGCTTGTTCTACGTTACATAAAAGTTACGAACTAAATGCTTGCTCTGTTACATCAAAGTCGTTTACTTGACTTTGCTGGGCTTACTCCTAGTTAAATGTTGCACTTTTGTAACTAATAATGGTTAAAATACATTCAAAGAGAAGACATGATTTGCCACATGGCTCCAGGTTTCCTTCAGTAAGGTCACAAGTCAAGCGTTTTGACAGAAATTAGTAGAAGAAACTCTATATGGGTACAGACTGCCCGTGATTAGGATACAGCCTAGTGAATGTCAGACCCGAAGTCAAGAGTCTCAGCTTGGTCAAAGGCTTTGTGTGTACTCTTAGAGATGTCATCCATCCTTAAAAGTAGGAGCATCCTGGCAGGACAAACCTGAATGTAGTGAATATTCGCACACAGGTACATAATCTGTCCATGCATGTCTCTGCATGAAACCCCATCATCATCTGAATGGGGAAAACCAAAGGCTACAGTAAGCCCAGTCTACAGTTAATCAGCTGCTTCATTCCTGGTTGAGCAGACAGCCACTGATACCAGTGGGAGTTTGCCTGAGTAAATCAGTGTGAAAATTAAGAACTGAAACAGCAGTCAGATTTCCCTCTTCTCCTTAATATCATACATCTTCTTACATCAGAGTCGTTCTGCCCTTTTAAGCCATACAGGGGAAAAAAAAAAATAAAAAAGCTTCCTCTGCACTTGCTGCATTGTTTCCCTTCCCTCCTCCTCTCAAATCAAATTTAGAAAAACAGGGAAATAAGCTGGGTAACTGCCTCTTGCCTCGCCATTCCAGCTTGACGCCCTTTACAACAATCCCAGTTGACAGGTTGAGTGCTGAGCTGCACGAAGTGCTTCCTGTCGGCGTGGGTGGTCTGAGTCACTCCACAGTGAATCTGACAGCTGAGTGCAGTGATATGGACCCGGGGCAACAAGCAGGCTGGGGAGGTGCAGCTTGGGTTTCATTTGCTGCACATTTGTCTTGAATCCCACGAGCAGGGCATAGCTTGCTGTGGCACACTACAGGGCTCCGTGAGCTATTCTCTTCACTTGAGAAACTAATTCTCCTGTTATAAGCACATGTTTAGATTAGTACTTCATCCATTTGTTTGCAAGACATTTATCTAATTATCCTTGAATGACTGCAGGATGAGGCATTTAACATTGTTTATCATTTAACATTGTTTATTATCTAGGCACAAGGGACTAATCTAAAGTACAGGCTTAGTGTCCAGTGACTTATAACATCAAAAGCTTAGACCCTGATAGTACAGGTTATTCCAACAAGGCAGACCTTTGCATCTGAGTGGTGTCCTTATCAATGAATCAAGGATGATCTCCTATAGAGATGTCTTAAATCAGGGTGATTGCATTATCATATATGCTATGAGAACCTGCCACAGGTAACAGAGGGTGGAAAGAGCTGCCTTCAACACCTGGACACTTTGCATTAGATCCAACTACAGTTAGTAGAAAGCACCATAATGGCTTTGGAAAGTGGGAGATTCTAGTTCATAACACAATCAAGGCTCCATCATGCTTCTGCATCAGTCAGCCACACTTGGTTATCACAGAGCATACTCAGCAGTCACTGGCCCATCATACCTGCGAAGAAGTCTGGCTACTCCTTACTCTGACAGTGGCTTTCGCTGTAATTAGCTATTTATGTTGCAACTGATCGTGTACTCTATCTCCCAGAATGAAAAAGATCAACTACCACAGATGTGCAAGGACAAGAAATTAAATATTTATAAACAATTGTATTTGTTCTGTTTGTTTATAACCAATAACTGAAGGTCTTTGTCCTTAGACAGAGCTAGCTAACTGCAAAATTTTGGGTGTTAAAGAGCAGACATTTCTGAGTTATGCCAGAGCATAAAAACATGAAAATATTTACAAGGGGAAATTATATTTTTTCACCTTTGTTTAACTCAAAAATTGCAAAGGAGTTTGCTTAAAGTTTCCAGGAAGAAAAATCGTCCTGGGCTGAAGTAATACATGGAAAAAAAATCAATCTTGAAGGAAATTTTTTCAAGAAAGTGACATCATGTGCAGAAGGGGATAAGGTAGTAGAGGCTGCAACACACAACCAGATCCTAAAGTGAGTTGAAACAGTTGAGAGATGATATCAGGTGAGCGCTTCTTTTTGTCAACTTAATGGTACTGCAGAGGGCAAGGTTCAGATCTATAAACATATCCATAAAAGAAATCCTCAGATCTACCATTAATACATAGTTTTCACTTTTTTGTCATAAAGTGCATCCTTTTTCAGATGTTTTCAAAATAGTGATTTTTTAAAACAGGAGTTGTCACATAAAATATTTAACAGATGTCTGGTTTTAGATAACGTGTCCATTTACAAGCTGTGCTTCCCTTCTGAATACTTTTATGCCCTAAAGCTTGGGTTTGTCTAGATTATTTCTCTTCTTCCTTCTCCACCCAGCCATACCATTCCCCCTCTCTCCTCCCCTGCCTCACGAGGATCTACTCATGGAGCAGCTACAGGGCTGAAGAGTACAAGGCAATTTTGGTTTCCATCTGGTGTGAAAAGCCTGGCCTCTACTTACTCCCTAGCATCCCTGTGTGATGCTTGCTCTCAGGTTCATTTCCCTGAGGACAGCTGAAGTTGAATTGTGTCCCAGGGCTGCAAGACTGAATTATGTGGCGATTATTTGCACTTCTGATCTCCTGGGTTCTTTTGAGACATAGAGATACTCCTTGGAGTTTATAACAAACACAGTTCAGAATAAGAAAGGCAGCATGTATATATTTCACTCTGGAATTCTCTATCAGATGATTGATATTTCTCCTCAGTTAATTCATCTATGGTGTACTCCTGCTGGATCAGGGGATGAATAGAAATGAATGCATGGAGATGAAAGGGATCAAACCATCTCAGCCAAAACTAAGAGGCAACAGAGGATTCCTTGCAAGGCAGAATTATACCAAAGATACCTAATTCTTGGTTTTGCTCCTGGTATTCACTTATACAGGACAGATACTGTACTCAGAATTTCAAACATCATTTCATAACTACCAATGCAACTTTAAACAATGGAGTTACATTTTCTTTTGTTAAAAATGCAATCAAAATGTCAAAGGGACCAGACTTCCAAATTATAACTATTGAGAATTATTGTTCAGTGCCAAACATGTTAAAATGAAAATAAATTATTAATGATATTTTATTTAAACAAACTCAGTCCTTTAAAGTTTCTTACTTGACTCAACTTCCAGATGGCAGAAAACACTCTGATGATACATCTCAAATGACTTACAGTGGCCACAGTGACCTTAGATCCTAAATCAGAGAGTGCTTTCAATAATATACAAATGATAGATCAAGTCACTAAAATGTCAGCATTCCATACTTGCAGATTAAAAACAGTGCATACAGTTCTTCTTTGAAAGACTATACACCTTGGGAGAGACATTCCACCTAATGGAAGTCAGGAACTGCTGTCTCCCTGATGTGATGGTGCAGTTACCAAATATATTACTGGCAGCATCGTGCCACTTTGAGAAAGTATGGTGGAAACACAGGTGGAACTGGGAGCAATTCTATCTCCTCTAATAAGGAAAAGAAAATTGTGGAGCAACCTTGAAAAAAGTATTGATCTCTGCCATAGTTTAGCAGCAATTTAAGTAATTGCGAAAAACATCAAGTACATACGTACACATAGATGATATATACATGGAGGGCACCAGCTTTACAAAATCAGAATACTATTGACTTTAACAGAGTTACTCCTACTTTACATAGGATTGAAAGATAACTAAATTTCTAGCAGGGCATACCACTAGTGATATGAGTCATTACAGCAGGGTGATGCATGTAGAAAAAGCATGCACATGCTGTTTAAAAAAAACCTAGAGAATGTGCTGATTAAAGATCTGGTATGAAAGGTGGGAGGTTGACAAATAATTCCTGACTGTACACTAGATTGCCTTAGAAAGTGTGGCCAACTCAGTATCTGCAGGTTGCAGCTTTCTATGAGTAAAATTAATAACATGAATAAAATAAATAAAAATTATCCACTCCATTGTCTCTTTCATCCAATTTGGGCTGCCTGGTCCCTTGAGTTGGAGGACTATGACTGCAGGAACAGTGAGTTTCCATTTGCGAACACTGAAATTGCAAGGGACCAGCTATATCAGCCGAATGCTCACAAGTCCGTGAGACCTGATCGTAGACTACTGAAGGAACTAGCAGACGTTACAGCAGGACTCCTCTTGATCATCTACCAAAGGTCTTGGGAGTCTGGGGAGGTCCTTTCTGACTGGAAGCTAGCCAGAATGATTCCAGTTTACAGGAAGGGCATGAGGGAAGACCCAGCAAACTAGAGACCTACTAGTGTAACCTCAGTACCTGAAAAAATTATGGAAAATATTATATTGGGTACTACTGAAATGCATTTAAAGAACCATGCAATCATCAAGCACAGGCAGCATGGGTTCAAAAAGGGAAAGTCCTGTTTAATTTCATATCCTTCTGTGATAAGGTCACGCACCTTCTGGATGAAAGGAAAGCAGTGGATGTGTTTTTTTCTGGATTTTAGTAAAGCTTTTGATACTGTCCCTCACAGCACCTTTCTGGACAAGTTGTCCAACTGTGACATGAGCAGGTACATGGTGTGTTGGGTGAAGAACTGGCTGAAGGGCAGAGCTCAAGGTGTTGTAGTGAATGGAGCTACATCTGTCTGATGATGGGTCACCAGTGGTGTTCCTCAGGGCTCAATTCTAGGGCCAGTTCTGTTCAATATATTTATCAAGGATCTAAATGCAGGAGTTGAATTCACCATTGGCAAGTTTGCTGATGATACGAAACTGGGAGGTGCTGTTGACTCTCTTGAGGCACTGGATGCCTTGCAGAGGGATCTAGATAGACTGGAGCACTGGGTAGTGATTAATGGAATGAAATTTTACATATCCAAATGCCAGATTCTGCACCTGGGACAGAGTAACACCAGGCACAGGTATAAGGTGGGAGAGGAGTGGCTGGAGAGCAGCCCTGCAGAAAGGGATCTGGGGGTGCTGGCTGACGTGAAGCCCAATGAGAGTCAGCAGTATGCAGCAGTGGGTCCTGGCAGCCAAGAAGGTAAACCACATCCTGGGGTGCATCAAACACAGCAAAGCCAGCTGGTCCAAAGAGGGGATTATCCCACTGTATTCAGTGTTGGTGTGGTCTCACCTTCAGCACTGTGTGCAGTTCTGGACCCCACTATTTAATAAGGATGCAAAGGTCCTTGAATGTGTCCAGAGGAGGGGAATAAAGCTGGTGAAAGGGCTGGAAGGAATGTCCTGTGAGGAGCAGCTAAAGACTTTGGGTTTGTCTAGTTTGGAGAAAAGGAGGCTGAGGGGTGACCTCACTGGTATCTACAGCTTACTGAGGAGGGGTTGGAGAGGAAGTGGAAAGAGAGGTGCTGATATCTCATTTCTGGTGTCCAGTAATAGGATGTGTGGGAATGGTACACATTTGCATCAGAGGAGGTTCAGACTTGATATTAGGATGCATTTCTTTACCAAGAGGCTGGTCAAACACTGGAACAGGCTTCCTAGAGGGGGGGGTGATGGGCCAAACCC
>NW_010307106.1:43636-44016 GCF_000700745.2 Antrostomus carolinensis
ACCATTGTAGATCCCTTCCAACTGAAATACTCTATTCTATTCTATTCTATTCTATTCTATTCTATTCTATTCTATTCTATTCATCAAAAAGCTCTTATAGGTGAAGGTTCTCCCCTGTTGTATATTAGTGTGGATTTTAATTTAGGCAATTTAGGGAATGCCTTGTATGCAATTCAACCTAATGTAATTGTTAGTCAAGAACTGAATAACCTAAAAAGATGCTCCTACAGTTTTCTGTTGTAAAGGGTAATTTACTTCTATGAGGAAATACACATTTCTATTGTGGAATTTACATATTTCTACTCCATTTCTACTCCATTTACATATTTCTACTCCATGTTTCTACTCCAAACAATAGTGGGCAATTGTAATTTTGGGAG
>NW_010307107.1:0-144724 GCF_000700745.2 Antrostomus carolinensis
GCCTTGAGCTGCAGTAACTAAAAACATTGGTCTTTTATCAACATTCTCCTCATGATAAGTCTGAACTGAAACACTGAAAGTAAAATACTGCTATTCTAATTACTAAAAAGAAAATTAACTCTATCCTAGCAAAACCAGGACACACTCATTAAGAACAGTTTAATAATTGGAGTAAAATAAACTTGAAATAGTAATTATAATAATAATTATAATGATGATAATAATATGTAAAAATGAGTGATGCACAGTACAATTGCTCACCACCTGCTGTTAGTGATCCAGGAGGAGCAGAAAGGAACCCTGAACCCAAAACCGCAATCCCAGAATAGAGAGCCCAAGTGAGGCCCAAGAGAATTCCCAGCTTTCCAATATCAAACCTCATTAACATACTAAACAAGGCGTTATATGATATGGAGTTACTCATTGTCATGTCCAAATGTCAGTTTTGGGTTTTTCTAAGTATTATACTTTTCACCCCCCCCTCCAGTCCTTTGCATTTGCAAGCTAGCAAAACACAAATTCCTTGGACTTCCAGCAACAATTAAAAACATTAGTAAGTTATGAACATTCTTCTCATAACAAATCCCACACTGAAACCAAAACACAGCTATTCTAGGTACTAAGAAGAAAATTAACTCTATTCTAGCAAAACCAGGACACCATTAGAATAAAACATTTCTATATTAACCAAAAGAAGTTGTCAGTATAATCTAGCCTGGCCTCAGTTTGGACAATCAACAGAGCCACAGGACAGACCCTAGAATACGTCTGTCACCATGCTATCTTGAAGTACCTTCTTGTCAGTGTTCAATGAGAAGTCTACACAGAGAAAAAAAGAGTTGTTTAAGAAAACAAGTAGATTTAAAAAGCACTCTAAGCTCATTCTTGGCCACAAGGGCACACTGCTGGCTCATGGTGAACTGGTCATCCTCCAGTAATCTCAGGTTCTTCTCTGCAGGGCTGCTTTCCAGCATGTCAACCCCCAACATGTACTGGTGCCTGGGGTTATTCCTAGGATTATTCTATATTGCTATAGAAATAAAATGCTCACAAATTGTGCAGAATGTCTCATGCTATTCTTGCCTACCAAAAAGAGTTAACTACCTGAAGATGTAGCATACAAATTCTCTGAAACACAGCTACTCCTCAGAGCTCTGTTGAGATAGTATTTAATCAGACTCTGCCTAAATAATATCCAAGTTATAGAGTTAAATAATATGTTACAGTGGGCTAAAAAAATAAACCAAGGGAAGGCAAAGCCGTTTTCTCTCAACCAGCAAAGTTCAGGGGTTCCTGTGCAAACGTACTCATTGTTACACAGTGTCAGCATATTTGGCTCTGCAAGCTCTTTTGACTTTGGATTCTTCTAGTTAGCTCATTAGTGAACAGCTCTTACAATCAATAAGTTGCCAAGTGGGAAGCTAAGATTTTCTTATCCACAGCTATGTATGTTTCAGTGTTCTCAGAAATATTGATGAAATTACATCCTGTTTTCCTTAAAACAGCATCTCTCCTTTTGGTTCGTTTTAGCCTGTGTATCACAACAATTGGAATTATTATAATCTCTAAATATATAGAGATTATTTTCTCTATATGCTGAAAAAGCCAAACTAGATACACTATTTTCTGTATTTTGTTTTTCAAGATATATTGTCTATTCCAAATGCCTCCAAATCAAATCTATGGACATGCAAAAAAAATATTTAAAAAATTCTAAGGTTTGAACTTGCAGCATGTAAATTATTCCAGCAGAATTATGTGGCTGAGTACATCTTCTGACTCTGTGAGAATTCCTGATAAAAACAAAGTATACCTTTGCATACACCATGAGTCAATAAATGGACACTTGGTGCACAAGCTCTAATGCATTCTTAGTTCACACTCCAGCTTACCCACCACTAATTTGTCCACATGCATATTTTCAACAAGTTGATGTTTAGTGTGAAACTTTTATAGGTTATGTAAGGCAAAACTGAAACAAATTCTATGTAATGTTTCTCAAGAGACACCTTTATGGCTTTCTACGTGGTTCTAACAGGTTTTGCCTCAGCCAAGAGTTTCTCATCCACAGTATTGCATACCATGGTATTAATGGGGTTCTAAATTTATCCCACTTCTTTGAGAGGGGAATTGTTTATAATGGATACCAGGTTCTGGCCCTACATATTCCTGCATACATTTATCAAGGTGCTTTAAAACTAACAAATAGAGAGAAAAGATGAAATTTAATTTATGTTTTACTGAAAATGATGTTAGTAAAAATTGGTTCTGCCTAAAACACTTTCTATAGCTAGTGTGGCTACTAACACAATATGTTGACTAACACTTTGAGCTCCCTCAAAGCTCTCTCAATCTGTCTCCAAGCAACTCAAGCCATTGCCCCATACATTAGTCGACAGTTCATCTGAAATTCCTTACCATGAGGAATGCCTGTTTGAAGCAACTTGACTCTGTAACAATGCCAGCTTCATACTCAGTGCTTCTTAACATCTTGTCTCATAATAATTCTGCTTTCCCAGAGCTAGATGCCAACATATTTACTAATACTGAAATATAAGAATCAAAATATGAGATCACATCAAGGTCCATTGAGTCTTAATGATCTCTAAGAACATCCAATGCAATTGTTTCACAGGGAAATGTAAAACCATCACAGACTGGAAATTATTTCCAGTCTACACCAAGTTTCATCCTGATCTCACATGATTAGAGATAAGTTTAAGCTCTGAAATGTGAGACACAATATGGTTTACAAAGTTCTTATAATTAATTATAATGACCCTGTATATCATAATTATTATTATAAACATGCAATCTCTCTTGAGTTTTGCTAAATTTTTGGTCTCATTACTTTTGTTGCATTATAGTTCTACCATTTCATTACATTATATGTGAGGGAAAAAATATCAGATTTCAATTTACTATCATCTTTATTACACATGCTCCTAAATTATTTTCTATATAGCATGTAGATGACTGTCTGAGTCCTTGTGGAATAGGTTACCCTAATGTTGTTTAGGTTTTATGTAAATATATTTATTGTGCAATTATTTAAGGAAGCCTAGTGTCTTGGATAGACATCTCTATTATTCTAAATCTAAGTAAACAAAATATTTTCATTAATTCCCTTTTTGTTCTTGTAGTATAAAACAGGAAGAAAATATGTTCTTAATCTTTCTACAGTATTCAGTATTTTGTATACTTTTATTATGTCCCCATTTACTCATCTCCTTCCAGGAAAACCCTCTCAATTTTCTTGCATGAGAGCTATTCCAGATTTTCTATAATTGTAGTTGTCTTTTTCTGAACCCCCTTATAGTTCTTTAATATCTCTCTGAGCTGAGGTGATCAACCCTGCACACAGTACTGTACAAGAACTCTTATTACTGAATCACAGAAGCATTATAATAATCTCTGTTATTATTCTTCACTGCTTCATATGTGTCCCAATATCCTGCTAATTTTCCTGACTGTAGCTGTGCACTGAACTGCCTATAATTATTTCTCTCCTTTCTTTAAGCAATACTCTTAGCTTAGAATGCTGTAATGTGCACAAGTAGCTTTAATTTTTAACTTCAGTATTCATTGCTTTGTATTTATTAACACTGAATTTCATTTCCTTTTTTGTTACTCACTTAGAAATGCTAAGTCTGTGAAATTTTCTAGTGTCTTCTCTGGTCAAGCAAATTTCCTTCATCGGGGATTTAAGTGACATTTGGAACAACTAGATCTAGCTGACAGATCAGAGTATTATGACTAGGTTGATAGATTAATTAAACTGGTTAAGGGATGGGCTTAGATAATAGCTTTTGAGTAAACCACTCAATTCTCAGTAAACAAAAATAAAAGGTTGTTGCCAGGAAATGCAGATAAATATGAAATCCTTTTGAAGTTATAAACAAGTATAATTTGAAAATACAGCAACAGAAATACTATGCATAGTATTAAGAAGAATACAGTCCAAGAACTGAATAAACAAGAGAATTCCAAACTTGGTAACATGATGATTGCACAGAATATTATAAATGCATTGCAATGTCACCTGGTATTGTTGATAAGTTGGTTTTTTGGGTTGTTGTTTTTTTTGTTTGTTTGGGTTTTTTAAATAGCTGAAAGAATAATAAATTTGGTCCAGCACTCAATCAGATCTGTTAACTATTCACTTCTTATTTGTGTTCTTATAATCCTAGCATCCATAAAAACATGATTCATCTTCTAAATGTAATCTAAACAACAAAACCTCTTTTAGATAGACAAAATGTTTCTGACTAAACTGTCAGTGCTTCACATCCTAGCAATGTGTAATCATGACTTCCAGAACCATTTGTATAAACTACAAGCTTTCATATAGACAACTTAAATTTCCCCTAACACTTTAAATTTGCATGAAAATAAGCTTATGGAAAAATGTATTTTGGAGGGCATGCAGTTTAGTATTAATCTTAACATAAAAACTCTGATCTACATTGGTCTAACTATGCCCTGAAATATTTTTTATAAAAAAAGATACATCATCACAAAAATAATCAAATTCTCTCTTCTGCCCTACTCATTCCGACCTAAGAGGGCATTTTTTTCCCACACTTGCCTATATCGATGGACTCTTCTTGCACTATTTCCAGTGTAAATCCAGAGGTATCAATGACTAGGAAGAAGAAAAAGCAGAAATGTCACAAATTACCACATGTCACCTCTGGATATGTCTTCAGTTCATTATACAGAATTCACATTTATTTTAGTCTCTTTCTCTGTGATAGCATTTGCTTAGCCTAAATATTTTGATCAACTGACATAGAATGCTTTCTTTATTTTTTTTTTAATTGAGGAAGTTTAATCTCAAAATTTCATTTGGGGTAAAGCTAAACATCTCATTTTTCTTATTTTAGGAGAGGGAATGAAATGTTTGTTTTGTTGAATTGTGTTGTTTGCTTTTATTTTTTCTGAAGCTATTTATCAACTGCATAAAGATAATAAATCAATATGTTTTGTGGTTTTAAAAACCATTCTCCTGAAATCTTTTGGCTGGGTTTCATTATGACATCGTTTAGTTTCTTCTCAGATTATAATGCTCAGACTAATTGCATTTACCCTCAAACATAACTTCTCTGATTTTTCTTTCCATCATTCTCTCTTCTAATTTTATGACTTGATTTTCATGATTACACATGAAAATAGCATTAAGCTGTTGGGCTCACTCAGTTCAGAACTCTATTTTTTGTTTACACATAGTTTTCAAAAGTTTCAATATAGTAAGAGACCTTGATACTTAATCCTTAACTCCACTAAAACTAATCAATGATTAACCATGGCGTTCAAGCAGATCAAGATGGCATTCATGATTTCTGCACCATGTTAAATGCAGAAGCCAAACCAACTTGAATAAAATCAGTTCGGGTACTGCTACGGAAATGAGGGTAAAAAGCTTGCATTTCCATTATAAAATAATTCTTACAGCATTTACTTGAAAATCTCTAAAACAAAACAGATCTAAAAATCTCACAAAAAAAATATTTTTCCATGTGAACTATATTTCTGGTGAAATTTCTTTTGATTTTTTGAGGTTTTATACTCTTATGTGTACCTATCTTCTGTGTAACACATTACATACAACTCTTTTGCCAGTAAATACCTGTAGAATACCATAGAACACCGTATTAATACAAATGGAAGTAGTATAGTTTCTAAAAATATGAAAATTAACAAAAACTAAAAAACAATCTACAGAAAGGGATATTGAGAAGAGAAACATTTACTCCTGCCAAACTATGAACCTTTTTCAAGAAACGAAGGCTATTTTTTTTTCCCTTTTGAAATTTTTTATATCATATGTTATCTAACTGCAAATACATGTTATAGTATTTTGCCTATGAAAGGCCTTATTGAAATGCCTTACATTACAAAAACCATACAGAAACAAAATATAAACCATCCATGGGAGAAAGGCTACAAGTTATGAACTGAAAAAACCTGTGTTTTACACCCTGTGATAGACATACACACACAATAAACCACAACAGCTTGCATACATGACCCAGTGAACAGAAATAGATTTATAGTAGGGATTATTTGGGTTCAATGTATGATTATATCAATTTAGTGACTTCAGTAAGGGAAACTGGATACTTTCAAAGGTTCCCATTCACTTTGAGAAGGATAAAATTTTGCCATAAGTCTTTGAAGTTGAAAGGAATGGGAATGAGACAAGGAAAGCAAGGGACAGGGTGTGAACTTACAGAGTTAAGAAAATGGGGACAGAAGGTGCCTTTCTCCAGTCCAACATTTTCAAGTTCTTTCCCCAGGTCTGAGGTAAAGTATTTAAATAAAGCACTTCATTCTTTCTCTTCTTACCTCACTCAATTGTATTTTCATTTTTTTTTCCTTTCTCTTTTTTCCTAAGCCTCATATAACTTGTGCTCATTTTGCTTGCCCTAGGTGATTTTCCAGTGTTACATTTTAATATCTAGAAGATCAGTGGAAGAGACTGTAACTTGTTGATAAACAGATCAGTAGAGGAGAAAGAACAAATCATTAGCTAGGAGGAAGTAATTAAAGTGGACATCCCTATAAAAGCATTTGTAATTTGCCAGTGATGTGTTCTCTATTAAAAAATTCTGTCTAGAATGTGTTAGAAAGTTACTCCCTTTGTGTGTCCTTCAAATACATTTTGAACACATCAGGGTGCACTGTCTTCCCAATTACATGAACTTCATTTGAAATCAGTCCCTTGATTTCCTGAAAACTGGATGGTTCTGAAAGTATGGAAAACACAACTATGTTTCTACACAACAGGAATCTATCAACCAGAGACAGTCTCTACTTCTTAAAGCACTGCAAGCAAACCATGTGCAGTGGGTTACCCTTGGCTGGTTGCCAGATGCTCACCAAACCACTCTCCACTCCATCTCCGCAGCAGGACAGGGAGATAAAGTAATATAGAAAAGCTCATGGATTAATAAGGACAGGGAGATCACTCACCAATTACCAGCATTGGCAAAACAAACTCTAGTCGGAAAAGATTATTTTAAATTAATGCCAATTAAAAATAGAGTAGAATGGTGAGAAAATGACAAAACTGAATACACCTTGCCATCACACCTCCTTCTTCCCAGGATCAACTTTGGTCCTTCATTCCTGACTCTTCTACCTCCTCCCCACTGTAAGTGGCACAAGTAGATGGGGAATGGGGGTTGTGGTCAGTCCATAACACTTCGTCTCCACTGCTCCTTCTTCCCCATGCTGCATGTGTGATTCCCTCCCACAGGATACAGTCCTTTACAAACTGCTTCAGTGTGAGTCCTTCCTATAGGCTGATGTTCTCCAAGAACTGTTCCAGTATGAATTCTTTCCAGTGGGCACAGCCCTTCAGGAATGGACTGCTCCAGTATGGGTTCCCCAGGGGCCACAATTCCTGACAGTAAACCTGCTCCAGCATGGGCTCTTCATGGGCTGCAGCTTCCTTCAGGATACATCCACCTCCTCCAGCCTTAGGTCCTCCATGGGTCTGCAGTGTACATATCTGCTCCACTGTGTTCCTCCATGGGCGGCAGGGGGTTAACCTGCATTGTCATGGTTTGCTCCACCAAAGTAGGGGGGTCTCTCTGTTCTGGCACCTGTAACACCTCCTCCCCTCCTTCTTCACTGATCTTGGTGCCTGCAGGGTTGTTTCACATTTTTTCTCATGCCTCAGTGCTCACTCTCAGAGCTACCATGAATGGCTTTTTTACCCTTTCTTAAATATGTTTTCACAGAGGCACCAAAAGCTCTGCTAGTGGGATCAGCTTTGACCTGCTGTGGGTCCATTTTTGAGCCAGCTGAAACTGACTCTGCAACACACAGAAGCAGTTCCAGTCTACTCTCACAGAGACATCCCTGCAGCACCTACCGCCACCTCCTACCCCCACCCCACCCCAGTACCAAACCTTGCCACATAAACCTGATATATTATGAAAAATAAAGCATTAGTTGGTTTGCCCTGCTTATACCACGGACTCTTTCTAAAGTCACTTGGAATGTCTACTTGTTTTCTCAACTTTTGCTTCTATGGAAGTACGTAGAAGTGAAAAAAATGGCAGAAAACCAAAACTTTGAGATAATTTTAGCAGTAAGATGGAGCAAAATGAGAGAACTGCAGGATAAAAAATGAGCTGAATTTTTACTGTAACAAAGACACTAGGAAAGGAAATCGTTAAATATTTGACAGGTCCTGACAAGTGCGAATCTTGCTAATGGTGAATGAAACCTGGCCTATACAGAATTGTAGGAAAAAATTACTGGTAAAATGTTCTCATTTGGTACTGAGAGTTTACCGTCAGTATAAAAATAGTAAGTAGGCATTTTTCTGCTAGTATTCTGTGCATTTAAGATTATCCTTAATTTCAAAGTTAGCTGGGTATGAGAACTGAGCGAAAAGTGAATTTACTGGAAATACAGATAAAAAATACATTTGGTGCCTATAATCAAGAAAATTAAGCAGAAATGTTCAGTTAATTTTTTGTAATTCTCTATTGTATCTTTATATCTACTGAGAAAGTCATCCTCAGAAAACTAAGCTGGATGCAGTTTTCTCACACATTTTAAAGGAATATATAAAACTATTACTATAGCCAGAAACAGATTTTAATATTGACTAATAGTGAGCAGCTTGACTAATTTTTTTTTTTTTTTTTTTTTTAAGTGAATACATACAGGGAATAGTGAAATGGTTTCTGCAACTTTTTTTTCCCACAGTGCACTGCAGTTTTATACATGCTTTGCTTTCAGCTGGATCTACAGTGAAAAGAGATGAAGACAGCCTCTGTCTGTCTAGAGGCCATTTTCATCTTCTTATATCTTCCCCAACACCCTGAACAAGAATAGTGTCCTACCTTCAAACAGTCAGAGCCTGAGTCTAACCATGTCCAACACAACACAAGGATGTCTTTTACCAGGGAAATGGCAGTACAGGAGACTGTTTTCCAAGATGACACAAGGAAGTGGGTAACAAAAGACTAAAGTGACAGTTTAAGACAAAGAAGACAGAACCAAGGTTACCCAACGGGGAAAAATATAGCTCCTATGGAATCTCAATGACAAGGTAGTGAGAGAAATACCATAGGGGACAAAGCAAGGCAAATTACATTGTGTGTATTTCAAAGGTTTTAATTTATGAAGCTCACAAAGTAGGCAAGAATACATTTCTTGTTCTTGTCATGAAGTTGGTCCTGAGGCAAGATTAACATTGCAAACTGATATCAAATACGCACAAAAAGTCATGAATATTTATGATAATGTATTTCATAGACACATAGAGCCAATAACTGCAATCCTAGATAACCTAGTGCTGTTAAATCTACAAGTAAGGATGTTACAAAGAAAATGATGCAGCATTTCTATGTAAAATGACATATTCAAATAAGCTGTAAGAGTTATTATATTAGGTATAGAAAGTAAATTAAATAACTGTCACCCATTATGAAAGACTTGCTAATGTTTCAGCACAAGACTGCTGTGTCCTCTCAGAAAAATAGAAAGTACCTTGAGGGGTGGAAGAAAGCACTAATTTAGTCTAAAACTTTGAGTAATAAGCAGAAAATGGAGTAACACACCATCATATCATAAAATAATAACCAAATAGATAAACCAAATTAAATCAGTAAGAAGCACTGGATAAAGAAGATACCGTGAAGACAGAATATCTGAACAAAGTACAGCTTCAGCTGCTGTCAGGATTTGTCAGGAGAAACATGTAAGAATGGAAACTGAACTCTAAAGAAAGAGTTAATTTCAGAAAGCGAGGGGCAGTAAGAATCCCCTTCTAATAAGCTAATGGCACTTAAGAGGTCAGGCAAAACAATCAGACCCTTAGAAAGACTCCACCCCTTTGCTTTCTGGAGGGAGTGCCACCTACTCAAGACTTTGAGAAATCTAACTCAGAGGGAGAAATAAGAAATTGTCTAAAGTAGGCAGAGTTTTTTATGTCACATTGGAACAAAAGCATCACCAAAGCAACCAAGGGCCCTGACTCTGCAAAGTGCTTTTCACACTGCCATGGTGGGGCAAGCCCAGAACAGAGTCAGCAGAGGGAATTAAAAATTGTTCATTAAGCAGTGAGAAGAATCAAGAGCAACTTCATTGCTAAAAATTAACTCCCTAAAATTGAGGAAGAGGTCTAGAATGACAACCAAAAAAACACCTAATAAAACATACAAATGCATGTAATCACAGGATTTCAGTTTTAAATTCTTCTAGATATGTCTACTACTTTATCTGTCAGAAGTCACAGCTTGGGGAGGTCCAAAAGACCTACAATCCAAAATTATCTACTTTTTTTTATCACAGCATGAGATGACCTGGCATCTCAGCTGTTCAAAGAGAGGTTTTGATTTCTACATCTGCATGCTCTGTTTATTTTTTTTATTTTGTTCTGCATGAATACCATCCAAAAACACCTGCAGTAAAATTTGCCTGCATCTTAGGTAGTTAAACTTTTGAAATATTTAAGCACATCAAGAAGGAATAAATCATCACTCCTCAGAATCACTTCATTTTGGCACTTACAACATAAAGCATGAAATTGTGTTCAAATAATAGATGAATGTTAGATTGACCAGCTGTATCAAGCTCACAGAGTGGAGTTTCTACAGAAAAAAAAACCACGACTTGCTTTCTGCTGCCACAGTGATATAATGATTAATAATTTTTAATAAAATTTTAGGACGGTCTCCAAACAAACTTCCTATGGAACGGAAAGAAAGCCTTGATTTTCCAAACCACTTGGCTATATCTAACATATATAAGAATATAAGACAGGACATGTTCTATAGTATATTTCATACATTCATTGTCTACCTTAACATGTACATATGGCCAAATGGATTCCACCTAAACAGTAAATGAATATGACAAAGTTATTTTGAATTAGTGTGTGTTACAGAGAAACTAAGCTAAAGTAACAAGTAAGCCAAGGTTTCAGTCAGTAATATGTAAGAATATGCACACTGACATGCCTTTGATTAAGTAACTTAAGCACATTTAGCTGCAGTTCTGAACAGTCAAATGAAAACTTGCAGTTTTTCAGCAATTTAATCTATTCCAGAGACTATATGAGTGTAATATGGCAGTTGCTATGGTAACCACATTTTTTTCCTTGGAACTCAGGGTAGATACATGTGTAAGCGATTTCTCCATCTCACTGTCTAAATTACTGTTGTGCTATGATGCTGCAGCAGTAACTCTAACTCAGAAACCTAACACAGTCAGTAGTTATTTGAAATATATTTAACACTTTCCAAAATATCTCTTTCTGAATGCTTAATTCTATCCTATGCTGTTCTTGCTTTGCACCCTTTCAAAAATCCATTAGATGACAATTCAGAGAAAGGAAAAAAATTGAACAATTATAAAAAAGTGGTAAACACATCCATTTATAATTTATAAATTATATTTAAATTTCCTTGTAAAATATATAAAAATATGTCAACACTTATTCTTAAATTTTCTTCTTAGGACATACTTTGAAGCACAACTCGGTGGCAATGGATCCCAAAGAATTTGACTCCATTAAAAAAAAAAATAAAATCATTACTTATTGATGTTCACTGCATAGCATTTTTATCTTGTGTCACATTTTCACTTAATTCACTCATTCAAAATAGTCCAGACTCAAAGCCCTGTTGGTAATTTACACCTTTGTAAATGCATCAGTAGACACTGCTGTTTTGATGTCTGTCTTTCTGATATAAAAGGTGCAAGTATCATTCTCCTAGAAAGACTAAATCTGCTAAATTTGCTAGAGTTGAAAATATGCAGTAGTATAGGAACAAGAAAACATATATTTTTGCTCTAGTCAATACATCAGCATATTAATGAGCCAAAATGTAGGGGACTATGTGCTAAAAACTGTGTTGAAATAGAAGGAACAATCTGAATACATGGAGTCAGGGATTTCAGAGGTGCTGAGTGTCCACAGGTCCAAGTGAAAAGAATGGGAATTGATGTCAGTGGAATTCAACCAGCTTCCAGCAGCTGTGAATTTGGCCTCAAGGTGACCTAATACATCTTTTCCATCTTTAATTTCTGTTTGACAGCTCCAGTACAACCAAAATATTTACTGCTATTTACAACTAAACTAAGCAAATAAGCTATCTAGAATAGATGAAACAATTTTCTATGCAAGAATTGTTTAAAAAAAAAGTTATTTTCTTGATTATCTCTGTTCAAATCCCTCTGTTAATATTTTTCTATTAAAAATTCCCATTTAATCCTCCCAAGCAAACGAAATTGAAAATTCAGATAGTGTATAATCATTTTGGTTTGACAGAGTCAACTGCTTATATCTTATCTCTGAATGAGTTAATACAGGTCATCAACCACAATTTTTGGTCCCTATATTTCCAATCATAAATACATTATTTGCCTTTTGCAAAGAGTCTTTTCATTTTATGTTTTTCAGGTGGTACTAGCCTTTTCCACTAGACTTCTAGTAGCAGGGAACAAGAAGCTGAGACTTAAAATCTGAGTATTATGCTTAAACAGGACTCAGTGGAACTGTTGATGCAGATTTAGTGAGGCTTGGTAACAAACTCTCAGTGTCTCAAGGGGTTTCATGGGCTTCATTTCCAAAAGCTGGCCAGGACTTCCATGACATTAAATGTACTTTTCATGTTGGCTTGTTAAAAAGCACTGCCTCTGACACAAGCCATGTCCTCTTTTACATAATAATAGCCTGCCTGATAATGCCAGGAGCCAACAGGGAGTGGGAAATAAGGTCTTGGTGTTCTCAATCTCAGATTATCCTTCTCACTAGCAGACCTCTTCTAGGAGAGAAATGGGCATTTTACCACTCCTATTTAAATCAAACTGGTCCACAGGAAATAATTCAAGATGTACTGGGAAGTAGAGGAAAAATTTCATTCTTCTGCTTATGCTTGCATATCCCATGCGTAATCCAGCTAAACTAGTAATGAAAACAGGTTAATCTGGTGACAGCAGCTTCACCATAAATTCCTGTGCAGGGTGCTCCAAATAAAGATGTGCACATGGGTGAATGTTACCCTTGCCTCACAAGTTGCATCATCAGGGACACCACAGAGCCTACTCGTCTCAGTGTGTAGATATATCTGGGTGCTTTGGTATCCTGACTGTAGCTGCAGAAGCTCTAAATGTATAAACTCCCACTGTCATCTTTGTCACAATACTGAGCAAAAAGATGTTTCAGTGCCTTTAAAAGTCTCTAATTTTCAGTTTTACCCTTTGCAAAAATAATGGTGTTGACAATGTTGAAAAAAATGATCTATTTCACAGATTTATGGCAAGGACTAATTAGTTAATGTTTATGCAGTCTCTCAAAGATATCAAGCAATGTTGGTAGGATATATGATTAAGTTTAGAGCCAACATTAAGCCTGAGGAAGTTTGCTTACTTTTGGAAAATGAGGGTCTACTGATCTTGTCCAAAGTGACAAAACAATGTTAGTTACCAATGAGTGATGGATAAGACAGATGTCTTTTCCTGCAAGGAAGGCTGGTTGTTCACCTTCCACTAGTTACCATTCTGAATTAAACTGCATCTACTCGTATGTGTAAAGCAAAGAGCAGATATTTCTTGTTTCTCAACCACAGAAAATCACCTGTCATCTTTTCCTATTTGATTTACTACATGACAGTTTCTAACTGCACCAGACCTTTTGATAATTTCCTTAAAGCAAATTTGCTATTTCTTATCTAATCTAAACAATGGTAATTGTTTACTATACCTCTTCAGTCATACTTAAAATATGAAACCACTATTGTCAACATCATTTTGTTGTCCATGTAGACAGCACTGTTTCTTGGTATAAAATTTTCATTCAGGAAGCTGCCTGTTTCCGTTACTCAAAGTTATACTTCAGATTCCTTTTTTTCCCAGGGTTTTTACCCCTGTTCTTCCTCTAGTTTCTTTCTCCTACTCCCAGTGTACATGTATCTATTCAAGATAAAGTAGCAAAAAACCTCTTTGTTTCTTGCAGAGGACTCTGGGATACTTAGAGTTGAGTTAAACTGGAGTTGTCAGAACATTTTTTTTCAGCTTGAACCCAGGTCAGTTTTGCCTTTAACTTACAATAGTATTTCTGTAACTCGGGTGACTCTGGTAAATCCTAAGGAAATTGCCAAGAACGTGCAACCAACATCTTAACACAGTTTAAGTGCTCATAAATGGATTTGTTCTATGTCCTTACTAATTTAAATTGAAGTGTAATGATTTATAGTATTACCATGTGACAACAGTCAGTACATTAACTATTACATTATCCATTAATCTCTCAAAGGATTTTATTTATATTGCTTTGTTTTTTAGAAGTGTGTGATGACCTCCACCTGTAAATAAGTATTATGTCACCATAATGGATTCCACATATAAATTGCAACTCCATCTGTGATACAGCTTTCCGCAGCGTGCCCAGTTTTAGTCAATAAATATTCTTACTAAAGCAAATAGGTTGTTGTTCCTATTAATCTTGAAGATGGATTAAAGATTCAGATTCCTTGAACATTAATCTTTTTGCCACACTCTGCTAATAATTTTCTGTGTTCAGAGCCCACATGCATTAAAGTATTCAGGCTCCCATACAAAACCAAGGGGCTTGTATCATGTGAGTTTATGGGATTTAGGACTTTATCCCACTTCAGAAGTGATCCAGGCACATAGATCTGATTCACGGGGTTTTGGGAGAAAGATTCTTGGTTCTGTCCAACTCATAGAAATACAAACCATGTTAATTTCTAAATGTTTAAAAACACTGTGAGAGAGAGGTAGAGTTCCAACTTGGAAATCAAGAAGTTGTCAAATGGATAACTTCATTTTTAGCAGAAAGAAGAAGAAAGATAAAGAACAAAAGGAAAAGGAAGGCAGGATTGATAAGAGTATACATAATAATCATATTAGTGTTTATATTATTTTGCATTGAGAGGACATTTTCATCAAGCTATTTGTTGTTGTGCTTTTAGTCTACTACTCTATATTTCTCATTTTGCAAGCACAGGCAATATAGACTTAATAAAGATGGATCTGTTCCAGGGTCCAGTGCAAGTCAAAGATTAAATGCCATTAAATTTTCCCTCTCTTTCATCAGAAAGAATACAGTGTGCTAGTAACTCATCAAAAAAGCTACTGTACTCAGCCATACATGTTATAGGGAGGCCATAAACTGTTACCACCAGCATGGGAGTGTAACATTGAATTTCCCTAACTTTGTTTCACCTTTTCAGGTTTTTATGAACAGGGAGTGGGGTTTTGGGTTGGTTTATTTTTTCCCTTATAAATAGCAGGGTGAGTATTGGGGTTTTTTAGTTTCTGTTTTGCTTTATAAAATCATGTATGTTACAACATCAGTTGCAAGTGAAACAAGGACTTTGGGAATGATGATGCTTTTGCAGAAGTTCTACTTTAGTAAGGGTGGTATTTTCAATTAATCTGAATCCAAATATATTAATTGCCTCACAACTGACATTATGTCCTATTGGATCAAGATAACTTATGGAGGACCTCTATACATATAGAACAAGCACAACCTAACCATTTTGTTTTGCTTGAGGATTTGTAGTGATTTCTTTTGCCGCCATAAATAATACCCTTTGGAATTACCTATTTGCCACTTGTTGATCATTAAGAATGTAATACAATTTATATGATCTTTACACCATGAAACCAACACCAATGTTTAAGTCATCTTACAGGCACAGAGAAGAGTTTTAGGAAGAGCAAGTCTTACCCTGATTTAGCTGCACCTGTTTCAAAATACTTCATGACATTTATTTCAATAGACCTAGTCCCAGCATGACCTGGCTAAGATGATATCAGAATCCAGCCTTAACATAAAAGTGGAAGGTTTTGGGTTATTTTTTTCTGATTTTTTTTTCCAGTACTGCCACAGAATGATAATCAGCATTTGCATAACTGTAGATAATTTAAAAATATATATTAAACTGACGTAAGATTTACTTTCAGATTGATGTTTAGATACTACATTGACCTAAACTATATCATTGTCATAGCTTGTTAAATCTCCCTGGCTCATGTTTTTCTCCTTTCCATTACCAAAGGTTTTCTGATTCCTCATTTCAAGTTCTCATTTTATTTTTTATTCAGCAGGCATCTGATTTCCCTCCTCCAGCTGCTAATAGTTCAAACAATGTATCGCAGATTGAGGAAAAAAAAAAAAAAAAAGAAAACAACAAGCAAGAAAAAGAAAATCAATTGGCTGCTGGGTTCCCTAAATTCACCTGTGAGACCTTTCAGTTTTGGAGGCATGAGAAAACCACTGAGTTATCCATCCTTCTGGTAAGACATGAGCACTCCCACTCAACAAATTCTGCTTACATATACGTTAGTGCTACTTTGATTTCTGCGGACAATGGTCTAATAATTAGGTGATGTTATTCAGCAACAAGGTATCATGCAGGAGCTCAGGGAAAAGCAATAACAAATCTATATATAACACCCAATAACAGAACCGAACCACATTTACTTCACTAGTAAAACACTCCATGGCACTGGAAGACATCACACCATTAGGTAACCTGCCTGCCAGGGCTGTGACTATCAAACAGGTTTGCTCTGCATTTCTATGTACAATGAAAGAAGGCTACCTGACACACCCTGAGACTAGCACTATCTGTTTTATGCTAACTAGTGATATACTAATGATAATCCCAAAATTCTTTCTATATGTGAAAGGAAGACAAGGAAAAGCTTTACCATTTCACCTTGCTAGTTTGTGCTAATAAATATTTAAATTTGGTCATAAGAATTCATATGCATACCAGTGAAAATTACAACACAAAATTCCTGCAAATAAATTGTCAACATGAACAAAGAAGAGAAATTCCAAAGAATTTCAAAGAGAAGAGAAATTCCAAAGACTTTCAAAGAGAAGAGAAATTTCAAAGAGAAATTCATACCTGGTTGTTGCTTTCAAACCTTCCAAAATCCAGGAGGCAAGAAGCACATACAGAAGGTTAAATCCCAGTCCATTTTGAAGAATCATTTTATCATAAAACTACTGAGGAAAAAAAAAAAAAAGGAAAAAAAAGATTAACAAGGATGCCACAGAGATAAAGAATACAGGAATATTTCTCTTTTAACTTTAATCCTACCAATTGCGTACAAACACGTAAAGCTTTGCATTCAGACACAAAACTAAATTTTTCATATAATTGCATTCCAGACTACTTTTTTCATCTTTCTCAGGTATTCATCCCCTAATTAGACCTAGGAAGATGACTAAACATGTTTTTATTTCTATTACCACACATGCAGAATCCAACTACAATGTTGTTAACCACAACCTTGTCAGATCCATCCTACAATGTGTAGCTGACCTAAATTCTGGTAAACACACTTTTTTATATTGTGAGTTATTTAGTGAAACTCAGTGTTTCAGAAAATCTTCAGTTTTATTCACTTTGTGAAGCACAAATTCAGATGCAAAGTACAAATTCTCATTAACTGTGCCATTAGTCTTAAAGTTTTTTCTTATGCTACAAACCATTACAGCAAAAAAACAGTCTTCATGAGCTTCTTAGAAACTCTATTAAAACACACAAAAGCCAGGATAAATTATTATGACTGGAAAAATATTTTAAACCTAACTTTTTAATTGTTTCTTTTCCAATGAATTTCCTCGGGGAAATGCAATGTTTCTTTGTGGACAAATGAGCAATAAAGTAGCTCTAACACTAACTGGGATTTAACTCTTTGGAACAAAAAGATTGTCTTTGGTATGCCAGTTTCATAATTGTGGCTGTCAAAGCTTAGCTGCTGCCTGAGAAAGGAACAGCAGGGAGATGAGGGAAATACAGCATTTCCCAGTCAAAAAAGTCGGGTTCAATTTCATTTAGTGACATCTCCTTTCTCCTCACATACTTTACATTAACAATTTACATCATAAGCAGCAGATCCAGATGTATTTGTATCCTGTGTAAAAATCCTGGACATTCCTTTTTTTCTGTACAACTGCACATACATACAAACACACCGATCAAAACACTCAGAAATCAAGGTTATGTGTAATCAGACTTTTTAAATTCTAAGAAAAAAAAATCTGTCTTCAGAATAAGGTTCTGGAGCTTTTCATACTGCTGTACTTATATTGAATTTCCCATGAAACCATTGAAGTTAGAATATACTTCTTTGTATTAACTTGAAATATTGGTTGCAAATGCTAAAAATAAACTCATTTCTTTATATGTTGCCAACAAATAGTCATATTATACCTATGGATACTATATTTAAACACATGCAATAACAGCCGTTCACCGTTGAGAGCACTGAATGTGTTGTCTTCTAAGGTGCAGATCCATCGAACTCAGTGCAGGGCCTTGCAAAAATGCTTGGCTAGCACAGACAACACAATACTACTGTGTTTATTACTGCACTCACCTTAATCTTATATTGCTTGCTGAGAAGCGCTCAATAACCTGGATAGTGCCACAGTAACACAGCTGTATTGCTTTCAGGATCCTTGATAGTACGCTCAAGCCTAACTGCAGTATGTTTGCCACGCAAACACAGTCTGGAAGGACACTTCAAGAATTAATGGCATTGTTAATTTTGGACAGTTATATTCATTACTTCACTTGCTTCAGCAGATGCCATTCCTCTGTATCACTCTACTTTATACTGAAATTAAATGTTCTCAAATATTTCTCGTGATGGAATATTGAGGAGCTTTGGCAGCCATCACCTTTCTCAGATAACTTCTTTAAACCTCAACATTATTACTATTTGACTGATATAGAGTAAATAAGACCCTCTCCATATGCAAGATAATCCACCAAGTATCATAGCTCCTCTCAAACACTTAATTATCACTTTAAAGCCCTCTTGAAGAGTCAGGTGAATTCTGAAGTGTTCTCTTTGCAGAAAATGATTCATTTTAACTATTTTCTGAATTATTTAAACAATCCTTAATCTATACTACTGCAATATCTCACTTTTATATATCTATCTTATTTCAAAAAATACCTAATAATATCTATGCAGTGCTGTTCAGTGCATGTTTATCAGTTTGTTTTGTTTCCTGTGATAATTCTTTAACTATTGGCCAGCTAGAACAAGTGTGACCAAGGAGGAGAGGTATCTGAGTTTTCTCTTCCACCTAACTTCTATGAAATATGCAGCAGGACAGAGGACAAGGACAGTTTGTATTAATTTCCCCACTTTTGAAAAGGCTGTAATCTGAACTCACATTCGTGAACACTTTTCATCGTCTAACAAGTATAGCCTTACATAACAATTTGCTGGCACTGTTGTAGTGTGAACTCGCCTCCACAGAGGTGCTCACTCTCAAGATATAACTCCATAACAGCCAGGCCTCCTTATTGCCACTCCTCATTGAACTACTTGTTGTTCTTGTTATACAAAACTGTGTCACACAAATATATGCCAAATGCTGGTTTATGTTGAATATTCTTTACTAGAATGATCTTTCTACGCTATTGATAATTTTGCAAGCAGAAGTCTAAACCTAAAATTATGACATACTATTGCTAGCTATTTAGTGAGTGATCACAAAGAGAAATACAGTTTCCCAAACTGAATGCATCTGAGGAAAGATCTGTGGTGAAGTGCCAATACAGACAAATTGCAGGCTGACAAGCAACATATTAACTTTCTCTTCTTGCTTTGTGGCTTCTAGGCAATCTATGAATACAACATCACTAGTCAAGAGAGCAAAATCTGCTGATCACAGACTGTGACAACATAAGGCAGCCAAACATTTCAGCATCTGCTGTTTCTGTATGGCTGCTGAGGGTGATGTGTTAGGCTACATCTCCCCCTTGCTCATGACTGTGAGCCAACAGAATGACATCTATGCAGGACAACAGGGAAGTTACTCTGGATGCCAGCTCCACTGACATCTAAAAAAACAGGTCCCAAATTCCCAACTGAACAATTGCATTGACTTTCTGTTTGATTTAGAATCTGTTAATCTTCTTACAGAACTTACAATACCAGCTACTGTTGAGATACATGGAACAAACAAAATAAATTCAGATTTAATAGTAACAGCTGCAGGCAGTATAGGCACTCCTAGTCACAGCTGAGGATCCTCTCTTGGATTCTGACTTCCTATTGCTACACCTAGAATGCCCCTGACTCTTGGCAGGTACTGACAAACCACAGAGAATTTTGCATTATTTTTGCTTTTCTGCAGATCTGAAAGTTGAAAAAATCCCAATCCTACATAATTTTCCCTGATCTGATAAAAGCAGTTGTCACACTAAGCTGGCTTGAGCTTTGGAGCATAACAGAAAGAGTATCAAGATGTGGGTATCAAGATGAGTCCCTTGGAAAGAATAGCGTGCCAGAGGGAAAAGCATGTCAGCTAAAGGATGTACTGTCAATGGATAATTACAGCTTGTTGAGGCTATCCCAAGGAACACTGTCTAAATGCTTCAGTATAGTAATAACTCAGCAAGTAACATTGTGGTACTGATTCTAACACCCTCTAGATAAAATGATGTTCTATCTGATTTACAGTACTTAGAGGAAAAAGAGCTTACCTTTCTGAATCTCTCTAAGGTTTTCCAAACAGTTTCTGATCTCAAGAGAATCATGAAGAAAGGAAAGTGTTTCTTAGAAACCAACTTCTTTTTCAACTCTCAGTTTCTTCCCTAGTTGACAAGAGATTAGATAGGCTTCTGTTGTCATGGAGAGAAATGTGAATTGGAGGAAAAAAAAAATCTTTTAAGTCAAAGAACAAGGTCCATAATTTACAGGGGAAAAAAAATCAATTTTAACTATGTTTAGTTTCTGTTTACAAGAAGAAATATTTACTTCACTTTAGTATATTATGTTTATGCTAGCCAAACATCATTACACAATTTTGAATAACTCAGAAAAACATTTTCATAGCACTGACTGAATTAAGGCAATAATATAATCAGAATTTGAAATATATTTTTCCTTTGCTGCTTTTTTTTTTTTTTATTCTGTCCTTGCTGAACCTTTTGGTCATTCTTTATTCAGGTCATGTCAAATAAAACAGCAGAATGGACCAGAGAGTAAAAGCACTCTTAACAAGCTAAGATGCTGCATCACTCTGTGATGAAATATTCAAACACATTACCCACTGGTATCAACTTATTCATGACTGATTTAAATGATACAATGAAAAAGGTGCATTGATATTACATATAATAAGTCTTAAAAATTAAAACTGAAATCACAGTTTAAAGAAAAAAGCTAGCAGACATTTCAGTCATCATTTACTTGACTGTACGTTTTCTGCCACTAAAGTGGCTGGTTTCATTAAAGAACTTAATACAGCTGCAAGTATAATGCAGTATATGATCTAGAGTTGAAAATTGTGAGTTACTGAATGTTCTGGTGGGTATTAGTGTTATTACCCTTTCACATTAAAAAAATAATGCTCTCCCCAGTTATTTTTCTCCTATGAAGAACTTGCCAACAAAACTGAAAATAGTATATGTCCTTAACCAGTTCTCTGCCACCTTAAGCATTTTTCTTTAAAGTTCAAATAAGAATATTCAGAATGGCTACTGATTCAAAATAATATACCTGAATTTTAATACCCTTCTGCCTCTTCTTTTTTCTGTAGTATGTACTTGGCACACAGAATGGCTTCTTTACCACAGGTTTAATCAATGCCAATAAAAATATGTGAGAGTAAATGACAACAGAACCACATACAAAACTGATTCTTCAAACAGCATTTTTGCTCTGTGAAATAATTCCATTTCAATGAGAATATTGGACTCCTGTTTTTTGATCCATTCTTTTTCTCCCAAACTATAGTCAAAACAGACAGAAACTAATTATGAAATTCACTATGACTCTGGGAGAAACTGGATAGACCTTGCTTGTCAATTTATCAGTGAATATGTTCGTTTTGCCAAACTCCATTTCACTTTTTATTTATTTGGATGATCAGAATAATTTTTTTAAAGCATTCATTTCTAGGGACAACAGAGATAAACAATTATCATTTACCTGCCTTCATTAGATCACTGGTATGTATGTGTTGTTCCTTTCTTGCTGTAAATTAGGAGTTTTTTGAAAGAATTAATCAAATGATAATCATCAACAATTATTCAAGCATGGAAGTGACAGACAGAAATATGCAAGCTATGACTCCATCCCATGAGTCTCATCTGCTCATTGATTTATTAAAATTTCATGGAAAAGACAATAAAATCCTGCTGTACTAAGACCCATGAAATTCAACACTGTCTTCCTTAGAAAATTAGTCACAGTCATTCATTTCATATTTAGTAGCATATTTTTTTCAAATACAAAAAGAGGAATTACAGCACAACTAGGTAAAACCTTTTCAGAAACAGATTAAAAGCAAGGGCATTAAAACTAAAGGAATCTTATAGGTTTACAAAGCTTTTAATTTCTAGATTTGCTGACTAATTCAGGGCAGCATTAACTGAAAGCTGTTTACCCAGAGCAATCACACTTCCATGTGAAATCAATTGGCAGTCTCTTTCAGTTCTCCAATACTCAGAAATACTTCCATGTAGTTAGTATCTGTGTTAGTAATGGATGCAAACAGAGGAATCAAGGTCTGAATAGGAAGCAATCAATCTTGACTGATCCGTGAAGATGATCTCCACAGATCCAAGCTAAAACAGGCTGAGTGAAAAGGTTGGTCTTTGAATTTTTTCAGGAGCCTTGCAGACATTAACTCTTCTTCAGATTTAAATTACAAAATCTGATGAAAGACCTAAAGTTTTTTAATTTTTCCAATTACATGAGAGGATTTTTTTAAAATGTACTATCTCTGCCTATAATTATTACATAATTTATAGTCCATATCCTTACAGTAACAATAATATTGCTACCTATAATAGATAAAAAGGACATTGTTAGAAAGTATATGGAGTTATTTGCCTTGGCAATGCCATATTCAGTTGAGTAAAATGGACTGTTTTCCAAATCTTAAACATTGAAGTTGGTTAAAGCATGACTAGGAAAAAACAGCTCCACAACCTCATATAACTTGGTAAGTTTTTGTTATATTTTATGTCTGGAGGACAATGACACATGCACATCTCATGAAAGGTGGAACAATAACAATAGAAATACTATTAAGTGTGCCATTCTGAAAAATCCATTGCAGAGTTGAAACTAAGGTTTTACTTTCTAATTTTATCTGACATTATGTTTTCTTTGTGTATTAAATGCTCAATTATACTTAAAACTATACTTTCAATTATGTGATTAACTTTATGCATTTGTGTAGCCCCATTGAGCTTCATAGGATTACTCAAGCAGAGAAAAGTTTGCAGAATTACAGCTTAGACCTGTTGATTAGGGTTTTTTTCATTTTAAAACCAGATTTTGTTTCACAGTTCATTCATTCATTGAGGAATATGTAATTGCAAGTGCTTTAGGTTTTTAATTACAGTACAAGATAAAATAGTAAAGATAATATTTCCCTGGAAACTGAGTGTTTATCTCCATTCTGTAATTTTACAAGGATAGAAATGTCACTGTCTCCACTACAAGAATGGCCCTTCTGAATGGGTTTCCATTAAAGTAATCATTGAACATTACTCTGAATCATAATAAATAGAAATAAATAATCCACTAAAATGAATGAGCCACAAAGTTTCTCAGAGCATATCACAGAAATATAGACTGATTTTACAATGTCCACAGAAACAAAAATAGTTTCAGGAACTACATTTTTATTCTCATGGACAAAATGTACACTTCCTTTGAAAAAAGCAATCTTGTGCAATCAGTTTAAATTAAATCTTTTTTTTCTTTTAAAATTTGTGACCTTTTTTTTTTAAACACAGTTCTCCACAGAAGTAAATAAAATAATAAACTGACAAGAGACTATACTGTTTACAGCATTTTCTAATTTACTGGTGCAACGTGAATATGCAGAGCAGAGAAAAAGTGGCTATATTATAAATATGAGCAACAAGAGTAAGCTGAAACAAAAGGAAAAATTCAGACTTCCTTCATTGCCTCGAACTTATTTGGGAAGCTAGGTGAATCTTTAGCTACATCATTTTCTCCAAATCCTGTTTTGCACTGAAGTCATATCCTATTCTTTGTTTTTGCAACTAGGGCAATTTGATCTTGATATAGAGACATCACAATTTCTTTGAGCTGAGCTTTATCAAGATGCTAGCAAGATTTTTTTTTTTTGTTTCCCTATGTTTTCTTTTTGAACTGTTACTTGTAGTTTTATATGTCCATGTTCTAATATGAACTCCAACTGAATCAACTGTCCTGATATTGTTAAAACCTCCAAATACTTCATTACAGCTGGAAATCACACTTACACCCAAAAAGGGAACATATATAGAAAGTGGGAAGAACTCATCTTGCAACTGAAACTGAAGATCTCTGTTCATTCCTGGCTCTGACAGACACCTTTTGAGTAATTTAATCTTTCTGTGAACAAGGTTCCCAAGTGTAATACATGCTTTTATAGTTCTTATCTAGAAGGCAAAGTTCCTTAACTCCAGGTTTGTGCCTTACTTTCTAGATGTACAAAAAATTGTAGGAAAATTCTTTTTTGATCTTTTTAGACACCTCTGTAAGAAAAACAGTACTTTTGTTCTGAGAAACAACGTGCAACAGTCTTGTTCTCTTTAACTTCCACATGAACTGACATTGTGGGCACTGGATAAAATGTTTTTTTCTCTGAAGTTAATGGTTAAGCTGCTCTTGCCTTCAAAAGAGAGTATGATTTCAGTCAACAGGTTTGCAAAAGATCAATTAACTGGATTTTTTCTGTTTTGCTCTTCTCATCAGTAGCTGCAGCTCTATTATTTCTGCATCAGGAGAGTTTGGGCTTGCTCCTACTTGCAATGAGCCAAGTCTCTCAAGTGGTCCAGTGGGAACAAAACAAATCCATTGTCAAATTCAGGCTACAAAATTAACAATGGATTTTTATTAAGATCTACACACAGACACACAAGCAGGAAATAGCCAACTCCATTTTCAGACTGATTTGAAGAATTGCACCTCTCAAGGCCACCCTAATGATTGACAACTCAGTTTATCAATAAAATTAAAGTCAGAATCATTATAACTGAACATCATCATTAAGTGATGGTGATCTTCAGACCAGGACAATATCATGTTATCTGAATGCACCTCTGAAGTGATTAGGGCCTTATTGGGTTCAGACATTAGACTTCTGTACTGACATTGAGCCAAACATTTTATTTTCAGAAAACCAGCAATCAAGCATCCACTCTACAATTTTCAGTTGTCAGTCTATTCACATGAAATACATTTTAGTGAGTACATAGAGAACAGTTCAGCTATACAACAGCTTTTACTTAGTATTTCTGAAGACCAATGTATTCTAAACACCTTTGTAGAGGCTTTTAGTTGGGAAAGTACATATCACACTAGATGTTCTATGGCTTTCTTATTTCAGCAGCTTCCAACATGCAGCTGTAATCTTTCTCTTAGCCTTGTCAATGCATATGATACCAGAATCTGATCATTATATTTCAAAGAAATAGTTTTTCATAACAACAGAAAAATGAAGTCAATGTTCATTTCACAACAGGGTCTCATATTCCAGTGTTTCATGATAGGTATAAAGTTTGTGTTACCTCTAAGACTGACTTTCAAATTAGAGCCTGTAACTATTTCACCCATATGTAATTAAAAAAGTAATGTACGGGACTTGTTAGTGAATGATGTTCTCAACATCAACATCCATTATAAGGAAAGCTAATTATTTTTAATATAACATGAATGTTAAGGGATATCTGTGTAAATCCTACACACATTAGCAGAAGATTACAGGTAGATCTTAAAGTACAGAAAAACAAATTCAATTGCAGAATGGCACCACACCAGTGTCTGACATTAAGACAAAGCACAACAATCTGAGCACTTGGACTGACCCCAAGTCCTCTTTAGCCAGTATAATGTGATGGAAAATATCCTTAGAGATCTGCTGAAGGGCATGAAATTTCAAGTCTATATAAAAAGCACCAGTACAGCTTATTTTCCACAGTTTCCAACTGATTGGAATCCCCATTAGAAAAGGTCAGGCTTAATTTGCACAATTGCATTAAGGAAGCCCGTGGTCCATCATAGTTCAGGTAAAATAAAGAAAAATAAATGCTGTTTAACTCACCCAGTAGGAAGTCATTCCATTATACTATGCATACAAAATATGTACTCAAGGGCATGTGGTTTTATTGCATAGCTACTGAATGTTAAGGACATGTAATAAATAGATGTTGTTCCCAGGTCATGAAAGGAAGAAGATAATTGAAAAATAAGGCAAATATTTTTGAGCATATGTGACAGAGAAAAGTCTAGCAAAACTTGATAATAGGTATTATTACTGCAGCTGTCATACCAGGATTTCAAATTTTTTAATATCCTTTTTAAGTAGTTCAGAGCTATTTTGTGAAATCCCTGTTACATAATTAGCTTAAAAATTACTCAAGTCAGCATTTTGTCTATAAGGCACAAATGGAAGATGGAAGTTTAAAATAATACTGCCTATTCTTTACACAATTGAAAAGCTGTGCCAATATTATCTTTGTTGCGGCAGCAGCTGCTTGCAAATGCCTTTAGAACTGATTTGAGTCTCTCTGTCATGTGCTAATGGAATCAGACACAGGCTTTAATAGTGCGTGTTCAATGTATACAGTTCCTGGGTGATCCTACCAGAGCAGATAATTTCCTAGCAGCACAATGAGTATGCAATTACAGCATCATCATATCTGCATGGATTTTTTTTCTCCCCTAGAGTTACTTTTTTTAAGCATCTCTCTTATCCTTTAGCCACCCGTGTTTATTTAGCCACATAGATTTGACATGTACATCCAGCTGTTGCCCAGAGAAACTGATTCCAAATAAAGGACAAAAAAGTAGTTCAAATAAATATGTATCTTTCTGCAGTTTTAGCAATTTTGACAATTATCTTATGGATAAAATTATTAAGATTAAGAAAAGACTGTCACAAAACACCTCTTGAATGAAGTCTCCGTATTCTGTTGGGGATATGCCCAAGTGCTCAGGCAGCAGCCTCAGTGTCACACCATGCATCTTGCCCTGGCATCAGTATTGCCAGGCAGTTCCACAGGCTGTAACTGTTGCAAAATCTGTGACTGACATGGGCATGAGAAGCCCACAGTATAGGCACATGGAATCACTCGACCTGTGTTACAGGTAGATCTTGAAGGGAGAAAGGAGCCGAGGGCTGTGCTAAGGAATAGCACACTGCCCTTACAGTGAATTTCTGCATAAAGCAATCCAACAGTCCTTATTTTTCATATGTATTGCCATTAATTAATAGATGTTGTTCTACTTATTCCTTGCAAGTGGGAAACAACAATAGACCAAACAACATTGAAAAAGGCCCCTAGGAACTGAGGTTTTAAATGTGTAGTAACTCTCAGAGCGTAGGGTATGTCTATCTAGGATTTGACAGAATTTTTTTCAAATTATATTAAGTATATGTGCTTTATTCTCAGACAGTTCTTTAAAAAACTTACCCATTTAAAAATAACATTTTTTTTTTTAAATAAAATCTATTGTCCAAAGAAAGTTAAGACAAGTAGAAAAATTCTTGTCACTCCAGACTGGCAGAATGAGAGCAAAGTGAAAACTGGGACAAGGGAATAAATCAGGTAGTCATTATTTTAAATAAATGCTGATCTGGTTAAAGGAACTATTAAAGGTAAATTAGGAGTGCGACTGAATGTCTCCTGTCTGTATGGTCATCCCATTAGTACGAGCAGAAGTTTCATTCAGAAAGTGTTCCTGAATGGAGTCCTATTGTCATGGGGATAACAACAAAGAATTAATGGCATTGCTTCATGCCACTGCTCTATGAAAACATAGTATTTTGCTGTCCACCATATTTAAAGCACTATGCTTCACTATATGGAAAATTATTCTACTGATTCAAAGAGCATGGCATTTTTCAAATACATTTTTTTCTGTTGCAAGAACTGAAAAAAATCACAGGATGGTAGCTGAAGTATTAAAGTACCAGTAGCTCTCTGGAAAAGTGATGACTCCATGTGACAGCCCCAGAGACTACACTTGAAAACTAATGACCTTGTACAACAGTTAATGAAAACTCTTTTGTTTATAATCTAAAGATTGAGATTAAAAACATTTTACCTGGATATGGTCTAGTACAATGGATACAAATAGGATACATTACTTGGAAATTAAATCAGACTTGTGGGCAGCATTATAAAATGTGCTGAGAGGGATTATGAAAAAAAAACCCAGATATAGGCAAACAGAAATAGTCATCTACCTCAGCTAAATCAACTGAAGGTAGATGTTCAGCCTGTTTTAGTGATCTTGGAAATTCTACTAGGTACCTCTAAGCATCTAAATGTCTTTAAAAACCTGTCCCTCTGTACCTAACATTACTAGGAAACACTGGACTTGAAAGGCTAAAGAGACTCAGCCTCATTGGCAATACAAAGCTGTACATTTCAAGCAGAATTCATACAATTCAACAGTACAGCTGTCCAATCAAAAACCCCTCTGCTGTCAACAGAAGAAGATTGACACCTATCATAAAGTCTCCCATAAATGATAAAGCACCCTCTGGAAATACCATTCTCAGACTTGGTATAAATTGGCCTCTGGAAGACACTTAGAGGTAGTTTAAATGACGAGACATATAATTCATACTTGCAGTCTAGGAATAGAATGAAGAATTATCTGTACTGCTAGTTTCAGAAAGTCTTTTGTTGAGCTTCTGTTCTGCTTCAAACAGTAATTAGGTTCATGTTTTAACCTCTACAATTGTGATGGCTGTCATATAGAGGAAAAAGATTCAACATATAGATAGGTTCCAGGAGCCAATGTTTTCTACATCCTGAAGCATCAACACCAATGAACTGTGACATACCCACATGTTGAATCACTGAGTCAATGTATCAGGTCACGTAAAGACACAAAGATGCAACCATGCTGCAATCTGCATGCTTCTTTAGAGCGTCCTTTTAACACAGAGGCAGTAAACTGGTCTCTCGTCTGCTTGAGGATTACACACTCAGCAAAGCTGGGCAGTACAGACTGTTATGGAAGAGCACAAGACTTGAGTCACTTAAATTTGACACTACATTCATGAAATGAAAATAAAAATGAGGACTGCCCATTGGGCAAAGGGGAAAATTTCAGAGTTCACTGGGTGAAAGAGTTACCCAGGAATTCTCTGAAATACTGATGGACAGGAGAAACACAAAATTTTGAGATATGGCAAGCCAGGGGCAGCAGGGTTATAAGCAGAAGGAAATGAAGGGAATTTGTGAATTGGCTTTGAAAAAATGGCAGACATAATAAGGACATGACAGTAATAAAAATACTTTTTTTTTTTTTTTTCTTCGCAATGCTGCCTGTGCTGTGAAGTTGGGGAACAATTCATTCTGAAGGCACAAAATGTAGGAGGGAAAGAACAAGCATTTTCATCATTCCTATACTTTCCACGAAATCTTCTTTTTCACTGCCTAACGATTAGCAGAGACACCTTTTGCAGCCATTTGCTGTCATTGCATTAAGCTTTGTTCTTTCAATCTTGGAATTGTGACCAACCTGCAAGCAGAAAAGTAAGTCAGTTCGCTGAAGTACCCCACTTACTTTGTTATCACTTATTATCATTACAATAATCATATTGTATTTTGCTGCAAACTGAACTTTATGTGGCATGAGCAATATTTATAATATCAAGATAAACACTTGAATTTTAATTAACATTCTGTTTTGAATGCAAAAATCAGTGAAATAAGCCTGAAGTTGTATGGCCTTTAAAAAAAAAAAAAAAAAAAAAAAAAAAAAAAAAAAAAAAAGATGTCTATTAACATATTTTCATAGAAGCTTAGAAAGCTATTTATTACATTTCCCTCCCTGGAAGTGTTTAAGGTCAGGCTGGATGAGGCTTTGAGCAACCTGATCTAGTGGAAGGTGTCCCTGCTGATGGCAGGGGGATTGGAACTAGATGATCTTTAAGGTCCCTTCCAATCCAAACCATTCTATGATTCTATGAGTCTGTGATTTCACTATGGGTAAAGAGAAATTCATCCAAAATTTGCTTTCAGTCATACATAACCTGGTTCAACCTCTTTTAAACTCTTTAATGTTGATTTAATTTAAGGGATATCTGAACAGAACTATATTATTCATCACTTACCTTTCCAATTTATTAAGACAGACCAGAAACAATAGAAGGAAAAGAATTCTAATATGAGTTTTTTGAGTGTGTGGATTAGGACTTTTCATGTTCACAAAGAAACCCAGCAAAACTTTTGATCTGAGAGACTATGAACTGAGAATGATCAGAAAGAATGTCATGGAGGATTTGTTTATATTTTTAAAACTGTACATAAAAATTATTTATAAAGAAAACAAAATACAGGTAAGAAATGAAAGACATTCTTTGATAAATTAAAAATGTTTGCTTTCTGCTATAATGTAAGAAAGATAGATGTAAGAGAAGTATATTGTGTGTATGTTCAAAGGCTTAACAGCATGAGGTATAGAAGTATTTAAAATGGTAACAGCTCAGAAAATAGTACAGGCCTTGAAATTAAATCATCCTCATAAATAAATCATCAAATAAAGGTAAAATGACAAATTGTTGTTAGTCTAATGCAGAGTTAGCTGAAGTATTAATATCCTTTTTTCAAACCATTCTTAAGATGTCAAACTACAGAGCACACACTATGATGTATCTGAAATCTGCTCTGAAACAGAAGTACAGGTTCCATAGCTCTCCTCTTCCACATTAAGCTTTGCACCAAGGTCTTTGGGAAAATTTCCCCCTACTCTTTGATATGCACCCACACTCTCAGTGGCGGCTGTAAATTTCCTCCATGTCGGCAGGACCATGTGCCACATTACAATTTTGTGTAAAGATGGCCCACTTTGTTCAACTGACTGAACCCAAGGTTTCATGAGAATTTTCCTATGAAAGACAGATGAACCTGAGCATATAGGGCACAGTATTCACAAGAATATCCCCTCATAAAAAAGAAGTAATAAGAATAAGGAAAATCTCAGCTTCCTAGTTTTTATCAGAAGATAATTCCCCTCACAGTATGCTTCTGGAAGGAAATTTCACATCATTTGTCTTTTCAGCATACTTTTTACCAGCTACTTTTTTCCACATAGCCTTTATTCATAGAACTCCTGTGACTCTTCTTGCTCCCACTGTCAGGCTTCTAATTGTAAACTGAAACCATCCTAATTAGATGGTGAGATTTATAGGGCGTGGACCTTTTCTAATTGTTTTATAACACTGTGAGTGCATAGCACTAAATCTTGTCCTCTGCTTTATGATGTTTGTTACAGAGAAACAGTTAGGAATCTTGTTTTCAGCCTGCTTTCTAAACTAAGCAGCTTATATGATCAAGGCTATGTATACCTCCGTGCAATGTTTGTTCTCTCAAAATTTCAGACCCCTCTGTCCAAGTTTAGCTACATTTGCATTCACACAAAATGGGAGTGAGCTGAGAGGTAATAAATACCTATCATGCTTTATGAAAATAGGTGTGTTGAAGATATTACTTCCCTGAGAAAAAAAGCTGCAGAACATGCTCAATACTTTTTAGAGATTATAAAACAACAGACAGACACGCTATTTACAGCCAAAATCTGTGGGAAGAACATCAATCAGAGCTCACATCTTTAATTTGCCAGAACCAAATATGCGTCACACACCTACAGAAAAACAGATTCACTGGTTGTGATGCTCATACACCTACTTAAGAACTTACAAGTGGATCTAGTGAGTCATGCCAAACGTCTACCTTGTCAGGCAACCCATTACTGGCTGTGATTAACAGCAGACCTAAGTGAAAAGCAAAGCAGTGGAGATACATAGTTGTATTTCTCCAGAATACTGCCTCCAGCAATGTGTGGTTCAGGGACATCCTGAGCCTGGCACTATGTCTGTGTGCTTAAAATCCCTGCCCCCCATACAAGGATTTGTTCAAATGCTTGTGGCACTGCTGTAGACATCTGACATCCATAACTTCCCATGGCAAAGGAGTCCCATAGCTTACAACATGCTTCACAAAGAAATGTCTCCTTTTGACTGCCTTGTACTGCCACCTATTAGTCTCAAATGATGCTCCTTGGAGCTCATTTTTCAAAAAGGAACAGCTTTTCCCTGGTTACCCGCAACTTACAACCTGTGATTCTAATGGCCTTGATCATATTCTCTCTCAGTTGCTTCTTTCCCAGCTGTTTAGGGCAAAGATTTAGAACTGATTTAAAAGACATTGGAGCTTCACTGACTTGTAGTGGCCTTTGGCTTGTTTTCAAAAGAAGTATATGGTACAGAGTACACTAAGCATACAATTAATTCACCTCTGTGCTGAAACTAAATGACTAACTCTTGAGATATTTTTAATATTCTATATTATATTTCTGAGTGAAAGCTATGGAGACATTTCTGTATTTTTACAGCTTGAATAGATATCATGTTCGAGATAAGTCAGGTCTCAAATTTTAAAAGAATGGTAGAAACATTGCAATGAAACTCTTTTTACCCGATTAAAATAAGCTTCTGATATTTACTACCTGAAGAACAGAAAGGAAAAAGAAAGAGCAAACACCTTTCACCTTTTCGTTAGGGCATAAGGTGTAAAGGAAAAGAAAGCAGTATGATACACAAAATGATGGGGATGGGGTGGCTTACTACCATTTCCAGGCTGAGTTCCAAGTCACTTCTATAATCGAGTTCCAATCCAAGTACATGTTTGCCTCATTTCCTTTGGATCTGACAAACTTAAGTAAAGGAGTCAAGAGCTTATTTTTTTTTCATTTTCACTTTGATGAAAGCGTTCTTGCTTTTCATGCCATTTTCAGATCAGATCAATTGTTTTATTTTTCTAAAATGCCAAAAACAGCATAGCTAGAAGAAAATTTATGCAGGAAAAGATTGAGCTGTTGCTTCTATACTTATTGCACAATGTCACTTGCTTTTTTCATATGTTCCATTAGTTCTAGTAGAGCCCAGGCTCTCTAAAGCTTTATTTCAGAAAGGAAAAACCTCAGTAATTATGGCAAAAAATGTCAGGATACACAGCACAGCTATTCTTTGTGCCACAACTCAAGGAGTATGGCATTATTTTGTCACGTACCTCTTAAACGTGTGTTCTGTGGTTTATCTTACATCAAAAAACATTTCTTAATGCAACGCAAAAAGACATTTAAAATGTAGCAGCAGTAACTGTGTAATTTAGTTTGAAAATACATCTACAGTATTCCATCAGAGTAGCACAAAAAAAAAAAGCACCTTTTGAATGCCAAGGCCGAACATACAATACTCTATAGGCATGGTGCTTGCTATGCCCTTTACTGGCAGATTGATTTTCATGTTCTGACTAAACTAGCAGTTAGCAACATTACACTGCTGGTTGGATACTGATGATGGCCCAATTAGAAAACACAGTCAATGAATAGGTCAGGCAGCCAGGGTCCAGATACTCTAAGTAAGACTAGGCCTTTCAGTTTGTAAAACTTTCTGTTGACCTTTTCCTCATCATATGTGACCCACCATGAAAACATGTCAAAATTTTGTGCAGAAACAATACAGAAAAGAAACAAGGACTTATTCAAATCAGCAAAAAGCTTAAGAAAACTTAAGAATTTTTAGCATAGAAAAGAGAATCAATTTGTTATAGAGGGATTCCTGATTTCTCCATAAATATGTGCAATGTACTGGTTGTTGGCTTTGGGGAAACGTTCTTGGTTAGCCCTTAGTGAATCCATGTTGACTATTCCTGATAACCTTCTTTTCCTCAACATGCTTAGAGATGGTCTCCAGAATGAACTGTTCCATCACCTTCCCAGGGAAGGAGGTGAAGCTGACTGACCTGTAGTTACCCAGATCCTCCTTCTTGCCCTTTTTGAAGACTGGAGTAACACTGGCTTTCCTTCAGTCCTCAGGCACCTCTCCTGTCCTCCATGACCTTTCAAAGATGATGGAGAGTGGCTCTGCAATAACATCTGCCAGCTCCCTCAGCACTCAAGGGTGGATCCCACCAGGCCCATGGATTTGTGGGTGTTGAGTTTGGCTAAATGGTCCCTAACCCAATCCTCTTCAACCAAGGGAAAGTCTTCCTCTCTCCAGACTTCCTCTCTTACCTCCAGGGCCTGGGATTCCTGAGGGTCAGCAGTAAAAACTGAAGCAAAGGTGGCATTCAGTAACTGCCTTTTCTGTATCCTCTGTCACTAGGGCACCCACCTCATTCAGTAGTGGCCCCACATTTTCTCTAGTTTTCCTTTTGCTGCTGAAGTACTAGAAAAAGCCCTTCTTATTGTCCTTGACATCCTTTGCTAGACTTAATTTCAAGCAGGCCTTGGCCTTCCTCGTTCCATCCCTGCATACTCTGACGATGTCCCTGTGATACTCTCAAGTGGCTAGTCCTTTTTCCACAATTTGTAGACTTCCTTCTGGAAGGAGGGAATACCAAATGGTATTGCTGTATTATGTAGCCTATTTAGCTTTCCATATAAACACAGATCATTTTGAATTTTGGTTTGATCCCACTTTAAAAATATGTATATAAATATGTATATGTATTTATAATATACAAATAATTCCACATGGATTTGAAGTCACGCGGCCTGAAAGCAGGCAGTAGAAGTTTCTCAACATACAACATATACGAGGTAGATGAACGTGTGGATAAGGAAAGAGTTAATAAACACCTGTGTAGGACACTATGCAAACTACTGTGCTGTTAAAATTAAAGGGGGTAGCTAGTTATTTTCTATCAAATTGAGAGTTCAATTCTGAAGGCACAGTTTTAGCACTAAGGCTGTGAAATCTATCCTCCTAGAAGCTATGCTGAAGCACATGCAGGACAGGAAAGCGATTGAAGACAGCCAGCATGGCTTTACTAGAAGTAAATCCTGCCAGACCAATCTAGTGGCTTTCTACATTGAAGTAACTGCACCAGTAGACAAGGGAAGAGCTATGGATGTCATCTATCTGGATTTCTGCAAGGCCTTTGACACAGTACCCAACAACATCCTTCTCTCTAAGTTGGAGAGATATGGATTTGATGGGTGGACTGTTCAGTGGATAAGAAATTGGCTTGATGGTCAGATCCAGAGGGTACTGTTCAATGGCTCAATATCCAGATGGAAGACAGTGACAAGCAGTGTCCCTCAAGGGTCCGCACTGGGACCAGTGCTGTTTAATATCTTAATTCATTATATTGACAGTGGGATTGAGTGCACCCTCAGGCAGTTCACTGATGATACCAAGCTGGGTGGTGTAGTCATGCCAGAGGGAAGAGATGCCATCCAGAGGGACCTGGACAGGCTGGAGAAGTGGGCCCAGGTGAACCTTATGAGGTTCAATAAGGCCAAGTGCAGGGTCCTGCACCTGGGACAGGACATTTCTTGTTATCGATACAGGCTAGGAGATGGTGTGCTGAAAAACAGTTCTGAGGAAAAGGACTTGGGGGTAGTAGTGGATGAAAAGCTGCACATGAGTCAACAATGTGCATCTGCAGCCCAGAAGGCCAACGGCATCCTGGGCTGCATCAAAATAAGCATGGCCAGCAGATAGAGAGAGGCGATTCTGTCCCTCTACTCTGCTCTGGTGAGACCTCACCTGGAATACTGCATCCAGCTTTGGAGCCGTCAACACAAGAAGATGTACCTGTTGGAGCATGTCCAGAGGAGGGCCACAAAAATGATCAAAGGGCTGGAGCACCTCTCCTATGAGGACAGGCTGAGAGAGTTGGAGTTGTTCAGCCTGGACAAGAGAAGGATCTGGGGGCACCTTATAACTGCCTTCCAGTACCTGAAAGGTGCCTATTAGAAAGGTGGGGAAGAACTGTTCACAAGGGCATGTAGCAATAGGACGAGGGGTAATGGTTTTAAACTAGAAGAATGTAGATTTAGGTTGGATATTAGGAAAATGTTCTTCAATATGAGGGTGGTAGATCATTGGAACAGGTCACTCAGAGAGGTAGTGGAGGTCCCATCCCTGGAGATATTCAAGGTCAGGCTTGATGGGGCTCTGAGCAACCTGCTCTAGTAAAGATGTCCCTGCTCACTGCAGGGGGTTGGACTAGATGACTTTTGAAGGTCCCTTCAAACCCAATACATCCTATGATTCTATAAAACACATGTCTTTGGAGTTAAAGTTCCCATGCCTTCCAAATCAACAACAAGGCCCCCTTGGACTTGCAAAAGGGCCAAGATTTTTCCTGAAGACCACTGATCTTTTTTACCCAAGATAGATCTCTCTGTGATACACCAGTGTGGGCTTTATTGTGATAAATACATCTTTTCAATATCACTGTTATTATCTTAATTAAAAACACCTTAGCTATGCATTTTTGCAAAGTCCTCTTATGTTCAGAAATGCCTCTCCTTACACCTTAAAACCTTCCATCACTGATATTTTTTCTAGCGTTATCTGACCTCACCTTTGTGTTTAATCTTGAACCTAGCTAAGCTTAACACTATATGTGAGCATGAACAGTTCTCAGCTTTTATTCTGTCATATGTCCTCAGTTTCCAACTCCTGTGGTTGACTGTTTCATTGTGGTGTTTGCTATGCTGCAGCCTTTATAAAACATGGACTTATTTTCCTCTACATTTCCATGCTAACTTAATGGTTTCACATAAATACAGAATTGTAATAACAGCATGTATTACTGCTCATTAAGCTCCTTTCAAAATTTTGTCAGTGATTTTTCTCGCACAAGCAGCAATGTCAGGATGCCATTACAAAAGCTAGGAACAGGATTAACTGGAACTGCACAAAGGAACTGAAGACTCTGGTATGTGCATGACACTGCTCTTTGAACAACAGTGTAGCCACATCCGAAATCTGCTTGCTCACACTACAGAAACTACTTATTAGCATCTGTGTATAACACATCATCACCACAGGGAAAGCTAGTTTAAAATCATAAATGTCAAGATATAATTAACTTAAAGGTCAGGTTTAATTACAGTTGTTGAAACTGAAATATACTAATTACCATTACTATGTCAAAAAATTTCTTAAAATTATTTGAAATGGTTTGTTGGTGCCTGTAGTTTTCCATATTTGACATCTTTTGTTCCATGATGGAGATGTTTCAACAGGCATTTTTTTCACTAACTTTAAAGCAGAGAGAGAGCAAAACCGAAAAAAACAATTAACAAAGCACCACCACAAAGCTCAACAAAACCTGTTCTCTGCATTATTATATTATTAATTACTTTCTTGTAATTAGCACTTCAGATAATCATTTAGAAAATGGAATTATTTGAAGAGTCTGGTGCATAGATGAAACAGATTTAACTGTGTGGCTTTTAGGTTTATTGACAAAACAAATCAATAAGTGAAACAGACTGGTGAGAAAATAACTCAATAACTGAAAAATTTGCTCTACCTGTAGGCTTTTACAAGGATTCTACTGGGAATAGTTATTGACTCACATAAGTATTTTAGTTCTCTGTTTCCCCAAAGGTATAGAAAGTTTGAATACTGTGATTTCATTTTCTCTTCTGTTACCTAGTGTTTATTCTCCCCTTCTCACCACAGCCAGGATTTCCAGCTTACCTTTTCCTGTAATTTTAGCAGGGTGATAGACATCATTTTTGCCCTGAAGGAGTCGTTCCCAGTTAGCTAGAATGCAGCAGAAAAAAGGTTAAGCTATATAAAGTTGAATTCCCCACAACAGCATAGATTTTAGCTACAATAGAGCTGCTGTGCAAAAATTCAGAAGTCTAAAAGTGAACATAGCAGATGGCTATAGAGGAAAACAGCTCATTCTTGATACCATCTCTAAGCAGCTGGAAGAAAAGAAGGTTATCAGAAGTAGTCAACATGGTTTCACTAAGGGGAAATCATGCTTGACCAATCTGGTAGCCTTCAATGATGTCATCACCAGCTGGGTAGATGAGGGGAAGGCAGTGGATGTTGTCCCCCTTGATTTCAGCAAGGCTTTTGATACCGTATCCCACAACATCCTTGTAGCAAAGCTTAGAAGGTATGGGATTGATAAACTGGATTGAGATTGGTGAGGTGGATTGAGAACTGGCTGACTGGCAGAGCTCAGAAGGTCATGTTAGTGGCACAGAATCTAGTTGGAGGCCTGTAACTAGCGGTGTTCTCCAGGGGTCGATACTGGGTCCAGTCTTTTTCAACATCTTCATCAATGACCTGTGTGTAGGGATAGCACTCTCAACAAGTTTGCTGATGACACGAAGTTGGGAGGAGTGGCTGGCACACCAGAAGGCTGTGCTGCCCATTCAAAGAGACCTGGACACGCTGGACAGTTGGGCAGAAAGGAACATGATGAGGTTCAACAAGAGCAAGTGTAGAGTCCTACACCTGGGGAGGAATAACTGCATGCACCAGTACAGGTTAGGGGCTGACCTGCTGGACAGGAGTTCTGAGGAAAAGGACCTGGGTGTGCTGGTGGACAGCAGGCTGGCCATGAACCAGCAGTGTGTCCTTGTGGCCAGGAAGGCCAACAGTATCCTGGGGTGCATTAAAAAGAGCGTGGCCAGCAGGTCAAGGGAGGTTCTCCTCCCCACCTACTCTGCCCTGGTGAGGCCACATCTGGATACTGTGTCCAGTTCTGGGCTCCTCAGTTGAAGAGGGACAGGGATCATCTCGACAGAGTCCAGTGGAGGGCCACAAAGATGATTAGGGGCCTGGAGCATCTCCTGTATGAGAGAGGCTGAAAGAGCTGGGAATCTTCAGCCTGGAGAAGAGAAGACTGAGAGGGGATCTTATAAATGTCTATAAATATCTGAAATGTGGTGGGGAAATGGATGGGGCCGGGCTCTTTTTGTTGGTGGCTGGTGACAGGACAAGGGGCAATGGGCAAAAACTGGGACACCAAAAGTTCCAGAAAAACTTAAGGAAAAACTTCTTTACTGTGAGGGTGATGAAGCACTGGAACAGGCTGCCCAGAGAGGTTGTGGATTCTCCATCTCTGGATATGTTCAAAACCCTCCTGGACACTTTCCTGTGCAACCTGGTGTAAGGAACCTGCTTGTCAGGGAGGTTGAACTAGATGATCTCCTGAGGTCCCTTCTAAACCCTGCCATTCTGTGATTCTGTGAAAATATTGCTAGCTGATGAAAAGAGGCTATATCAAATGTGCTGATAAAAGAGACATATTCATTTATTAACTTTCATTCATCCTGCACCTGAGGTGCTGGGTCACAACAGCAGCCCTGATACTGTGTATAAATCACCTGAAATCAGTGAAGTCTTTTGCCACTGGAGGAAATATTTCTGCTGGGTAAGTGGACAGCGCCCTGTTCCTTCGCCCCCTCCTTTTTACAAGCCCCAGTACTTGGAGCTTCACACACAGCACCAAAAAACAACTCAAAAGTCTGAATATACTGAATATACTCATCAGCTGAAAGACACACTGAAGTCTCCGGTTATGCAACAGAAGTACTCCATAAAAGTGGCTGGCAGTTCAGAAACCATTCACAATACACCAAAAAAACCCCTCGACTGCTACAGAGAAAGGCAAACAAAGTAAGGGAGTTTGCGTCGTCCTTCATCTCAATAAAGGAGAAAGAATGGCATTTAATTAGGGACTTTCCTGCCTTCCAGGTACTGATGACATTGAAACCAGTGTGGACATAAGGCGTTAAAGCTGGCATCACCCAAAAAAGTCTCTTATTTAAGATTTACAGCTGACTGTTAGAGAAAAGTGAAAATTTATTAAAGGCTTCCATCTGGCAGAATGTATCATTAGTATTCAAACTGATAGTAGCAGTGATTTAAATTTAATAATCCAAGTGGAGATATGCATCAAAAAAGAATTCTTCTAAAATACGTCTAATAGCAATAACTGACTTCTTTATTACAGTCTGCCTGTGAAAAATGCCAGATATCAAAGAATAAGACATCAAATGTTAATTTCAGTGTGTTCTTCCAGTTGAAACTCACATTAAAATAATATACTTGCTGTGAATCAAGTAGCACAGACTGTACCTGTTTGTACCTTTCTTGAGCAAGATTTGAAACACTGGGACCCAGAAAAAGCCAGGAAATGTCCCTTAGCTGAAGAGAGGTTGTACTGGATGTAGGTGTCCAGGCGGTGACTGCAGGGCAGCCACTGTGAGGAGGGGCTGGGGCTGCCCTGTGCCAGACACAACCAGTTCCAGCTGGCTCCGACTGACCCACCACAGGGCACAGCTGAGCCCTTCAGCAATGTGTGTGGCACCTCTGGGAAAATATAGTTAAGAAAGGCCAAAAAACTGCCCAGGAGAGAGGAGCAAGTTAAAAAAAAAAAAAAATAGTTTGAGAAGGAGGCCTGTGAGCATGAAGAGCTCCAGGTGCCCAGGAGAACCCACCCAAGAGTAGCTGCATATTCCCTGGAGGAATAGCAGCTTGGGGATAGCTTATACTGGAGCAGGTTCTCCTGACATTCTCATTCTTTCATACCTCAGCTCTTACTTGATAACATGGGATTCCAGAACAGCTCACAAGAAGCCAAGGTGACAACACAATGCACCTGCAGAACAGTCTTTCTGTTAATTTTTACTAGTGGTACCATAGAACACTCCAAAAGTCACGGATGGAGACAATGCTATACCATCTAGTAGGTAAAGAAATGAACAAATGGTAAAGGACAATTTGTTCAGGGGAAAAAAAAAAAAAAAGAAAGAAAGAAAATTGAGGTAAAGTGCATGCATCACAAATTGAAGAGGTTGGAGAAAAAAAGTTGTATTCATTATAAGAACAAGTATAAATTAACTACCCAGTGCACAGTTTACATCATGGGTGTTGCACAAACAAAAATACCCACAAATTAGTCACCCTTTTAACATTCTTTTTTTCCTTAATTGCAGATTAATGGGCAGTTCAACTTTACAGGTTGGTAACTTGCTTTTAAAAAGTTAAAAAGAAAACAACATTAGAATGCAGCAAATATGCTGTTGATAAGAAGCTAGGTTAGGCTGTCTAAATTGGATCAAGTGCTTTAAATGTTCCACAGCCTTCTTGCAGGAAGGAAGGCACTAGTCCTGCATTGGCAGTGTTATAACAAGTGATCGATATCAAGACATTCACTCCTTTGTCACTCCTAGCTCAGCAGGGGTGAGCACAGCCAGAGTCTGAAGGAAGAAGGCTTTCACAGTCATCACGCGGCTGTACAAAGCATCCTGGACATGTCTAACAGGGGCTGGAGTAGTGGGTGTAGGTGTGATGGTGTCTGAGACCCCCCAGCCCCTGCTCCTCCTCCTTCAGATTCCTGTAGATGCTCAGCATTAAAAAAAAAAAAAAAAAAAAAAAAAAAAAAACAAAAAAAACCCACCATATTTGACTTTTTAATTATTTTCCTTAAAACTTTTTTCCACAGCACTGAATATGGATTCACACTAACTGCTCTGAAAACATGATGCAATAAAAAAGGTTTTTATTTTCCTTTAAAAACTCTGAAAACATAAGTTGAAAATTGAAAGGAGCTCCTTCCTTTCTTTTTCAAAACAAAACATTGTATTTTCCCACTGATAGGAAATGACTATTTCAGAATGTTTTTTTTTTCTTTTTTAAATTTCAGTTTTAAAAAGCCATTTTGATTTCCTCCCATAATGCTTTCTTCTAATTGATGCATTCTCAACTCATCTGAAGGCAAGAAGACAAGTTTCAATTTTTTATTATAAGAGAGTATGATTTCTTTCACAAAAACTCAATAAACAGGAAAAAGTCTTTTTTTGCTTAGCTGCACATCAAATTCAGAGTAAAAAATGTTAGTGATTCAGATTCTTCACCAGCCACCATTCTACAATAAAATACTACACAGCAGCATTGAAGGTGCTAATACTATTCCATGTATAAGTCTCAGCTTACAAATCACAAAGTTTCCACACAGTCTTTGAACTCAAAAGCTCATTATCTTATACAAACTAGACACTGAAAGCTGAGGCATTGTTAGGGAGATAATGGATGATGTTACACTGGAAAGAGCAAGTGCTTAAAGAACACAGGTCTGCCAAGAATACATCGGGAATGCAGCCATTCCAGCTAACAGTATCAAATTCTTAAAACTACTGAAAATTTTCCTCACCATGGCAGATCCCAGTTTTCCACAGTTCAGAGCTTCCCCACCAAACCCCCACACCATGGTGCCAGAAAGCTAAACATTATAGGCAGTGAATAGGCATCCTAGTTGGCTCTGTAGGATCCAGTTATGGTCCAAAATGGGCTGATAAAAACCACACTCGGAGCAATAGGTGGTGGAAATTTCAAACACTGGGACACATATTTAGCAAAAGCCACCTGGTTAATCAACACCAAAGGATCTGCCAACTGAGCCAGCACAGACCAATCAAGAATTTTATTTACTGTGGAAGGGGTTAATGTCTCTATGGTTCACATTAAAAATATGCTCGGCAAAAGAGTCTGATTATCCCTGCCACAGGTGAAGGCAAACCCAATTGTGGGATTGCTTTTGCTCCAGGACTTGGGTGCACTTAGTGGTTGATGCAGAAAGATGAGGAAGTCCGATGTGTACCTCAAGGAGATTTGATTTTGGATGAAAATAGCCGATGAATTGCTGTATGATCATTGATACGTTTGCTGAGTATTACACTAACATCTCTGTATTGAGAATCTCCCTAGGTTAATGCAGACTGAACTCTGATGGAACCACAGTTGTCACCCAACAACTTCTTCAAGATCAGCATCTTCAACCCACAGATCTTGGGTGTGGACCACACCAGTTACACAAACTACAAGCTCCAGATTCAGCACACAATGGAGAATTCACACCATCCTCCTGCGGTACCTGATGTCACCTACTCCATTAACTGTGCAAATTCCACATCATCTCTCCTGCCTTGAAAGACTGTCATGACAGACAGAACCCAAGGTTATGGACTAAATTAACTCAATAGACATTTCAAAGGAATGACCCACAAACTAAGGCAATAATATTTGTGTGTATATCTGTATACATAGATATAGAAACCTAAGCATGACATAAATGGTATGGAATAAGGGTTGGATACTGTCCTGGTTTTGCTAGGATAGAGTTAATTTTCCTCTTAGTAGTTAGAATAGCTGTGGTTTAGTTTCAGTGTAGAACTTGCTATGAGAACAATGCTGATAAAAGTACTAATGTTATTAGTTGCTGCTGGAGCATAAGGCCACTGTGTTTGGCTGGTTCACAGCTGCATTAGGACTGGGAAGGAGAAATGTAATAAATAGCAAAACCCCAAACTGGCATTTGGATGTGCCAATGGTCAGCAGGTGGTGAACAATTGCACTGTGCATCACTCATTTGTATATTCTGTTATTACTGTTGTTATCATTATAATTTTATTTTAATTAGTAAATAGTTTTTATCTCAACTCGTGAGTCTCCTCGCCCTTTTCCTTCCAATTCTCTCCCCTGCTCCCTGGGAGAGGGGTGCGGAAGGTGAGACAGCAGGCTGTGTTTGGCTGCAAGGTACAAGCCAAAAGGGTGAGTCCACCCAAACCACCACAGACTACTATATATGTAGCACTAGTGATGCCAAAGCAAATAACTTTTCTTCCATAAGATCAGAAATGCAGAAATACTCCCTTTAAAACAAAAAAATCCAGACAAACAAACAAACAAACATTCCCCCCCCAGAAGTCATGTAAAGAAAGAAATTTCGCAGGGCTGGGATACCCACAATTTCATACCACCACCAAGTTAAAAAAGGGATACCCAGTATGAGTGCACACTTCTGCTGTGTGCACATACAAATTGGAGAAATCCTCTACTGGACAAATTAGGACTGGACATAATCTTACCCTTGACACTTAGCTACACTTGATGCAGTAACATAAGTATGAGCAATATATGTGCCATTTGAAGTTCAATGAATATGATAAAACTCTGTATTATTAATAAAAGCCAAGTCTAAGGAATCTTATGTTTCTCTACCGGAAAAGTTTGAAACATATTAAAGACTGCAAAAAAACCCAATCATATCACAACCCAGAAGCAAAAAACAACCTTCTGTGGTCTATTGATTGCAGCTCAAATTTCAAGATAATGTATATAGGAACACAGAGCCAGATTCATCAGATCTTTATTGACTCATTAATGTAGCTCTGAATAAATGAGATTTTGTTTGTAGATTTAGTTTGAACGATAATTGCTAGGATCAACAGTGTTATACATATTTAAACCTGGGACTACTGCCACTGAATAAATGAAAGAATCATCACTAGTGTATTCCTGGTTGGACCACAAACTATCACCAATAATTTCTACAATGACTAGAAAAAACTCCACCATTTACAATCATTAGAAGATTTTACCATTTTGTTGAGCCAGAAATACTGTAAAACTTTTGGAAGATTTTCTGAGCATATTATAGTTAAAAACAACAGCAGCTAACGTAGAAGGACAGACTGCCCAGGGTTCTTTAAAACACCCCTGTGTTGTAGACAACAAAGTCAGTATTTTTACAATAATGTGTATTCTATAAATTCATTCCATTCATTCTACTGCTAGTCCCTAGAATGAGAGAGTCTATCTGGTCTGGAAACAATAGTCATAATCTAAAAGAATTTTTAAAATCCTCTGCTCTGGAATATTTTTTAAAACACATATTTACTAGATTGCAAAAGGTTGTGGGCTATTACGTCATTAATCTTAATTTTGGATGGAGCTCTATTGTAGACAGCTCCAATTTGGAGTATCCAAGCCCCAAGATAACAAAATCAATCTGATTAAATAAGGATTTTCTGAAAAATAGTTTTTACTACAGCCTGAAAACTAATGAAAATTGAAAAAAAAAAAAAGGCAGAGTACTTGTACACTAGTTTTGAATGATGGAAGTTACTGGGCCCAGACTAGATTTTCTGATATTAGGCAGAGGTATCCGCTGTTGAGAAGCTATCAGCTGGGAGTTCCCTACCTGGGTAAGGAACTCTCCCCTGAATCAGGTCAGAGATGCAAGAGCTGTCTCCTGCCCCCCTCTATCTGAGGTGATTCACTTTCTCTTGTTGGCATGACTCCACTCAGTGTGAAGAATTTATTGCTCATGAACTCTGGCTTCCCAGATCCCATGTGACTTTCTGTCCACTAAGCTCCTCTTTTCTCCATAGCTGTAAAATATAAAGATTTTGGTTTAGACTTAATTCACAGTGAGAAACCTCTTATTAACTAGACCCAAGAAAATTACTATAAATCAATTATAAAATGTAAAATACTTATTATACAGTAATAAAAATTATAAATTATCTACATTAAAGAAACCTTCCTTTAAATGGTCACTACTGACATTCCACTGAGATGAACAAAGAGGTTCAACCATTCTTAGATGACTAGTTAATAAAAGGTATTTTCAGAACTGTAAACCTCAAACAAAATTTTAATTTTTATAGATTTAAAATGACAAAAAATTAAATGGAGTCAGCAACTGACCTCCAGGACACTGACTGCACTCCTCCATATGACCTAGGAGGGTTGGTCACAAAGGTAAGAGACTTTACCTCAGTAATTTCACCTTTCATAAAAAATACTTTAGGTGACAGTAATTTTTACATAAACTCAACATTACAAAAACTCAGAACTATGAATGCTCTTACATTTCAAAACAATGAGTAATACTTGAACTTGAACTCTAAAATAAATATAAATATACAGAGGAAGCAAAGAAGGAAAGAATGGATTTGTTATTCCAGAAAAAAAGAACATTTAGCTGATTACAATCAGCCAAAACTTATGCGAAGGAAGAGAGACAAAAAGATAACCCTGAGTATTGAAATAAAAAAACATAAATAACAAGAAATTTCTTATTCTGAATATACTCAGGTTTTCTGAATAAGCTAGAGAAGATTTTACTAGGTCAAAGTAACAAAATTGAACACCTAAGCATGATTTGTACCTTTGTGAAAACATTAATCATGTCTAAATTAAAGTCAGTCTGATTTTGCAATTATAATTAAATGTGTCCTGCTCTTCATAGTTGTTCCACATTTCAATAACATTTTTAACAGCTTCATTGTTTTCCCTGGATCATACAGAGACATCCAGGTCAAACTGTTTATAAAAGTATTCCCACTAAATGTGTTGAAGGAAATAACTGGTGATGAAAAATAATGAATACATCAAAATCAGTTTACTGTAGTTAAGATTATGTGCTAAATTTAAAACTACAGCAGTTCTCATGTCTCCTGTGTCCAACCAGAGTCATTTTACCTGTATTTGGTTTTCCGGTTTTGTACAATTAAGCTGATATTTTGAGATCAAAAATAAACTTTTTTTGTACACATTCAGCTTGGCATGTGTGTGCATATGTATGTATATATGTATGTACAGATTTTCAGAAAGCTCAAAAAAAATTTCAGATTTCAGTGAAACAAGTTTTTCCTGCTCTGATCAACTGATTTTAGCCTCTATGTATTACTATTAATAAGTAATTATATTGTATTTCCTCCTAGTAGCAGTGGTCAAGTAAGAGATTATCATTGTGGTAGGACTTACATGGAAAAAAAGTAGTTCCTGTCCTGGAGGCCTTACAAAGAAGCAGTCTGTCAGTCTTTGGAAGTCGCTTCAGAGGTCTAACGTGCTGCCTGGTGAAGGGAAAAGGAAAAGTTATGCAGTATCAGAAGCTGTCCCTGTACCTTCCTGTTCCTTCCAGTGTTGCACTAGATTGTGTAACTTCCTGTAGTATATGTAGAATCTCATTATTCACAGTGAACTGTAGAGATTTAATGTTGCATTTAAAGATATTGCAATATCTTTATTATTTATATTATTATTAATATATGCAATCCATATTGCACTTTCAAGATTAGATCTGTGTCTTTGCTTTTGTTTTTTCTGGTTTTTACTTTTTCTTGTGTAAAACAAATGCACTGACTGTGCTCAAGCACAGTACATTGAACTGGTTTCTTGTCAGGTACTGTGTTAAAAGTGAAGCTCAGGAAATGAGTCTGTGAAGCAATTATGCATGAAATGTCTTTTAAATATATTTATTCATTACTACTAATAAAAAAGCTTGTCTTTAGATTATTCTTTCATTTGTTCCAGACACTAATATTTCTAACTGTCCAAACCATAAGCATCTCCTGTTGAATATTATGTTCTTGTGGTTATTTAGAGAAAATTATTTCAGAATATGATGTTGTGTCATTCTGGTTAGATAGTTACATGTAATCTCTAATGTAATAAACTGCAACATTCATACACCTTTTTTTCCCAGCCTGATATTTGGCAATCATTGACACTAATAAAGTAGACCTTCCAATCACACAGCAAGTATTATCATTATTTCACCGTTGAGAGAATTGAAGCAATGAGAAAAGAAGAAAGATAAATAGCTCCAGGGTCTCCTTCCCCAAGAAAAAGATTCCAAGTTCATGACTCACAAGCCTGAAAAAAGATCACAGCTACACTATTTTTCTGTAGACTTCAATTTGTAGATCTTTGTCATCACAGAGTCAACAGTACTGTAAGGGAAATATGTCCTTGCACTGGATATTGATATAAAAGTAACACAATTTAGGTTTCACTTGAGAACTATTTGAAATTTTCAGTGGTAAAAACACAATCCCTATTAAGTGTTGAATTTCATCCTCATAATAAATTGGGCCCTGATGTAAAAACATGTGAGAAAAAGAAGGAAGAAAGAAAAGTCTTGAAAGCGAGCAGCTAATAGATTCTACACTGTTGTAGTGCCTGGATGGTTCTATGGTGGACTTCATTGATTCAGGCTCTCCCTACATGTGAACAGATAACATTACTCAAAAGCTTGAAGTATAAAAAGATGGAGAATTGCTAAATGAAAAATAGATGTGAACCACTTAAAGATTCTCTTACTGCCTGGTTCAATGGTTGGTGACACCACACAGTGAAATGTGTACAAGTCTCATCAACAAAGCCAGCCCAGGAGTCCCTGCAGGCCTATGGCTTGTCCCTGCCCCATAGACCACAGCTCATCTCCCATATATTTGTGCTGCTGTTCCTGTCACAGGAGCAAAGCTGAAAACTGTCTCAGGAAGTTAAAAGAATAAATATTCTGGGAAATTTACAGGGGGGGAAGCATACCTGATCTCCAAGAGTCCCATGGAGTTGATAACAATGTTCAAAGATCCTGGTGGAGGTGTAGGAACACTTGGAAGTAACTGTGATTACAAAAAGTACCATGCAAAGGTCTACTGGCTTCCAGAGCAGCCAAAAGGTTTCTCAGCCCTTTCTTAGAACAGCCTCAATGCTATCCTAGATAAGAACCTGCTGGCACAAAGTTCTGCCATCTTAGAACCTTTTAGGCCAATTTTTTAACTTCACATTTTCACTAGAGTTTGTTTCCCTTGCCTTCTCTTTGAGTTGGTGCAAATATTAACAGGGATTTTTTGGTTGTTTTTCTTCACTTTGGTAAACTACTATTTCAGTCATCCTTTCATCCAATAGCTGCAAATATTTGTTTTATTTCTCATCTTTATCTGCTTCCAAATTGCCATAATCAGCACATACATCTCTGTTCTCTGAACATCATTGCTGAATGCAAAATAACCATGTCACAAGTTGGTTAATTTCAGAGAAATCACAGGTATCTGATATGTGCCTAAAGTTGCAACAACACTCTACATTTACTACAGAGAAATAAAATTAAAGCTACCATTGCCTTTCAACCCTTTGTGATCCTTTCTCATTTGCCTCTAGGATTAATGGCACTGAGTTCCATCTCAGCTTCTCTCTTTGAAGAGCCATGCAAATTGCTGTTTGTATGCAAACTGGAACATTAGTCTTTACTCTCCTAATTTTAATTGGTACACCATCATGCAGATGGCTGCTAATAGTAGCTTGATTTCTAGATTAAGGTCAACAGACCTAAACTGCACAGTGTTATTTGTTTCAACTAAAAAGATCAAAACCATAAAATAATGATAAAAAGCACAGAGTTCAAATTAGATAAGAGACTGGTTCATCATCTTCCCAAGGGTCCACAACCTCAGCTAAACATTAATCTGTAACAGGAGTTGGATTAATTTTGTCTGCTTGTTCAGATCATTTCTGAACAGCTGGCAAACTGAAATGATTTGCCATTTATAAACAGATACTATTGACAGATCCTGGGATCTTGCTGAAAGACAGGCTTCCAAGTGACATTGTCAAAACTGTTGGAACAGTTTCTAGTGCTGGGAAACAAACATTGGAATTTTTTCTGGAATCAGTCAGTATTTCAAGTGAGTTTTTTTCAAGGGACTCACAAGTTACTTTTTCGCTTTTGTTTCTCACAGCAATAATGATTCCCATTAAAATATCTCTACAGCCACAAATTTATTTCCAAAATGTGCAAAGAAAATTTGTAGATTAAGCCTGTGAGAAAACATATTCTTATAGACTCTAAAAAGCAAACTGTGGGAAAGAAATTCCCTGAGTATTAACTTGAAGATGTAATAAAGAAATTAATATATATAGGTCTTAAGGATTTTTTCTGGTGTGAAGTTATCCATTGACTTTAACGAGCATGCTACAATTTACAGCAAATAAGGCCAAAAATCAGGTTTTATGCCTTATTATCTGATTTGATCAGAGGTGTTAAGACAACTAGAACATTGATTCAAAAAGGTTTGGTTCAGAAAGTCTAACTTCAATATCTTTATTTCTAAATGCCAAAAAAAATGGAAAGAATGGAATTTAACCATTCTTGTTTCTACCTAATTGTATCTCTGTGCTACAATAGTGTCTCCTGAAGAAAAATTAAACAGTACAAAATACAACTCGGTATGCTTATGCAGATCCTCAATTAACACAAAACTATGCCTGCCTTCATCTCAGAGAAACTGTTCAAGTTAAAAAGGCCACACAGTAAAGAGCCCCTATTGTTCAGTCAGACAGGGCATGTTACAACATACTCGCACCACACACACAAAATGTACTTCAATTCAGAAGAAGAGAATTCCTGAACAGAATGTAATTAATGTTACATGCCAACCCAATTAGTGAAGTGTCATTGGAGGCACAGCCATTGCATCTACAGCTCCAAACTTCTGGGACAAGATCCTGAAATTATTCCACTTGAAAGCCCTTAACAGGAAATAATGAGTGGTTTTATGGCACCAGAGCCACAATTCATATCAGTCATTTAATGTGTGAACATAATTAAGCAATCAATATACTTTGGTGTAATGGCTGGTTTCTAAGCTTTCCTCTCCCACTCTAAACACTGCAAAAAGGAGATGAAGAAATCATTAAAGGGATTAGCAAGCTCCTAGACATCAGGATACCAGGGATACCTCAGTATCCCAGGGATACCACCAGGATACCTCAGTCAAGCATCCAGGAATGTGTTTTGAGGAGGCTGATATTATGTAAAGCTGATTGTCATCTCATTGAAAATAATAGAGTTAAAATTGAGTTAGAAAATACAGCAAAAGGAGGATAATTTTCAAAGGCCAAAAAAGGAAAAAAAAAAAATGAAAAAAAAATGTCTGGAGGGTTTCCTTAACAGGAATTAAACAATTACTATTTTTTTGTTTGTGTGGGAGCCACTAGACTTAAACAATGTCTACAATATGCTTATAATTACATTCTGAAGACCATTTCTATTCATATGGTTTTGTAATACAAGCATGAGGAGACACTGGATAAAATTAAAACAAAGTAAATTTCATATGTATGAAGGACAATAGATTTTATGCACCATATAATTACCATAACTGCCTCAGTCCTATAAGATATAACTAAAGAAATAGCTTGGTAAGATTAAATAAATTACAAAGGTCACCACGCCTCGTGTTTATAGCACAAACTAATAACTAGCTGAAATCAGAAGGAAATTATTCTTCCTCTGCTCCTTTGCATACAAACTAAAAATAAATATATAGGATAATATATAGGATTGTGCATGGCTGTGTGAAAGATATGACTTACCACCTCTGAAGCACATAAAATATATGGACTACCGTAAGAGGAAAGACCAGAGAAAATTACCTATGCAACCTATTTTAGAGTAGAAATCCCTGTATTCCTAAACTATGGTACAGAATCCAGCTATGTAACTTAGGGAGTCTTTAGTGCCTGGGCAGTGCCCAGAATGCACATATTCTGCTGGAGTTGTAATGATTGAACCATTCAAGAATAGTATGATTTCCATACTAGGTCTGTCTGCTTGGAGAAAAAAAACAACACATAAGATCAAATACTATTTACATATTAATACCATAACGCATTATAGTATTAACATTTTCTTCACACTTCTAGCTTGTGCACTTTACCTCGATGGTTATAGCTATACTGTTTTCCAGAGTGCACACCTAAAAGCAGATTTGTTGTACTCTGTGCCCCCAGTCTATGTTTCTATAAGGTCACAGAATGACTTCTGTAGCTCCATTTATAGGCTTGAAGGTGCTAAAATTTAGCCCTTCTGCTTGCCTTGGTTGTCCAGTGTCAATCACAATGCATGTCAGCATTTGTGATAAAGGAACTAGTCAGGTATAGCTGTACTGTTGCCTTTCCTGGTCACATTGAAGGTATAGCAAGGCCTATAGGTACTGTACTGAGACACCTCAAAGCTCAGTGTTTTTCTCTAAACATACTTCAGAGCTGGCTCTAGAGAAGTCGTACTTGATCTGCACCTTAAAATACAGGATAGATATATGTTACATGCAAAGTGTTTTCCTACAATGACATCTTCATTTCAACAAGGAAAATTAGGTTTTACTACTAAAAAAATTACTGCCTGAGTAGCCACTTGAGCATAGCACATTTACCATAGTGTGCATGAACACGAAAACTGACTGGCCCTATGAAACATGCTACAGTTGGTATGAAGATATTGAAGGAAGGCAGTCAGCAGCCAACAGTCAGGCGCTCCTGTCTCAGCTATTTCCCTTGAAATAAAATTAAGATTACGACTATAAAGAAGTCCACCACAGTAAGGATGGAACTACAGGGAGGCTGCATTCAATTACACTCTGAATTTAGCCTCCCTACATCTTTCCTTGAATTCCTCTAACAGAAAACTGGCCAGGTCCTCAGCATCTTCTGGAGCACAGTTCTCACTGCACTCCCTTGTAAAACAAAAGCGTCCATATCCCTCCATCTTCCAACACATGCAAGTTCATTACAACAAATTACTGATGTTCCCTCTGTTTTCTGAACAGGCTGAAAAGCAAGGGAACCATCAGACAGTGGGAAAAAACACCAGTGAAAGAAAACAAGGAAAAAGTGTGATAATTCATTCTCATGTCAAAGACGGGAGAGGAAATGTGATAAATTAATCCACTCTAATAAGAAGAGATTGTAATAAGAATAGAGACTCATTCAATTAATCCACTCTTAATATAATCCTATAAGAATGATATGGACCTCCCTGGATACCATACCTCAAGATATGACAATTCTTTTTTTTCTTTAGCCAGCAGTTCCTGATTACAGAGAAGTAATTAGGCAAAACTGTCTAATGAAGTGGTATTTCAGAGATAATCAAAACATAACAAAGGAAGGACCGATCTAAAAATGCAGCAGAATAGTTTATAGGACCTTCTCAAAGAGCAGGGTCTGTGGTAGGGTAAGGAAACTGACTCAGAGCTTGATTCAGATTATGTTTGAGACAAGATTTGTTTGGGGGTTATTCTCACACTTACTGAAAATATTCCGGTTTTTTAAAAAGCGTATTCAGATTATCTGGTTCCTCTATATATAAAAATCATTTTGAAAATTATGTAGGAAAGATATTAGAGGATATAGGAGAAATTGTTTTTCATGCTCATTATGTATGGCCTAGGGGCAACGACTGTGTCATAAGACTTTTCCACAGCTTTTTATTGTCAATTAGTTTCCCACCAGGCAATGTGTTAAGAATAAAATACCTAGATCACTAAAAAATAGTAAAACACGATGGCCTAACTGGTTAGCTGCACCAGAAGTCTTCAAGACTGATGTTGACTATATGCTAGCAAGCTTTATTATGCCTGCACCACTCATCCCCGTATGCTATGCCCAGTTTAGCTGTCCTGTATCCAGCAAGGCACTTGAAATAAATAAATAAATAAATAATCTTATTCTCTGCTCCTTGATGCATAGTTATACCGTAACACATATCCTCAAACCTACAGTACCAAAACTCCTCCCAATCTTAAAAAAAACCAAAACAAAACAAAACAAAAAAACCCAAAGCAAAACAAAACAAAAAACAAACAAACAAACAAACAAAAAAATAAAAGGCAAACAACCAAACAGACTGTAATGGAATCAACCATTACACATAAAGCAAAACTATTAGAGTCCACTTTTTTTCCCCTGTCCATTACACTGGCTCAGTATACTTTACACTGTATCACAGTTTATATTCTTGTCAATTACTGTTTGGTTGGTTTTTGTTTGGTTTGATGGTACATCATAAGCACAATCTTTTGGAATTCTTTTTAACTGCATTGTTTCCACTATGTAGTGGTTACTAATGAGGGGTTGATTTTTTTATTTTTTTTTTTTATAATTCACATATTGAAACAGACTGTAGACCTGTGTTGGATCTACTCAAGTTCCTCCAGATGTGTTTCTGTCACTTCCTGTATACAGGATGGATACAACATAAGTTAAAGTTCTAATTAATACTCCAGTCTTCTTAACTGCTGCTGTCTGCATCTGTCTTACAACCAGTTCTCCCTAGTCACATATTCCATAACATCTCCTTAGTGTTAATTTGCCCTTTGAAATATTACCAAACCTGATGCACTCACGTCCTGGTTTTGCTAGGATAGAGTTAATTTTCCCTTTAGTAGATCAAATAGCTGTGTTTTGCTTTCAGTGTAAGACTTGTTATGAGAAGAAGTTGATAAAAGTACTAATGTTATTAGTTGTTGCTGGAGCTGCATTAGGACTGGGAGGAAGAAGTGTAGCGAATAGCAAAACCCAAAACTGGCATTTGGATGTGCCAATGAAATATTCCATGTCATGTCACGTCATGCCAGTACATTAACTGGAAGACAAGGGGATTCTCTCAGAAATTACTTGGGCTCACTCTTCTGGGATTTCAGTTTTGGGACTGTCTGGGCTCCAGGATCGTTAGCTGGCACAGGCTGGGCATCCATCACTACAGCTCACTAGTGCATATAGTGATTAATATCGGGAAGATAATCTTTTATATCATGAAAATTTGCTACATAGAAATTGCTGTTATATAATTTAACATATATTTATACAATGCTAAGTTTAATATACACATTTCTGTTACAAGGGCATTTCTTTTTCCTTTAGTACCATAAAAAATGGGGTTTTGCAGTTTCAGAGGCACTGAAAGAAAAATAATATTTTGGTGATGGTTTTGGGTTCCCTAAAAACATATTTGCTTCTAATTTTAGGATTTTTCACAGCATAGAGATTGCCCTGTGGAACATGGCTAACCACCTGCTTTGAACACCAACTGGCACTGCTACATTTATTATCTTAGATCTTTCAGTAGCATTTGACATCAGTTGACATTGCTCATCATGGGATTCTCTAGGAGCATCTGGAATCTTGTGTTGGCCTAAAAATCGTTACTCTACACTGCCCAAAGCAGTCAGTTTTAATCTTTTTAATTTATACGTCTTCAGTGCAGTGAGCTTTGCTGCTAGGCTCATTTTTTGTCCCCAGGCTCCTGAAGTCTGCATAATGCTCTTGGCCACAGTATTTAAGTAGCAGGGCATTTGCTCCAGCAATTAATTAAACAGCAGCATCCTAAAAGTGTTCACTAAAGAATGATTTAAAAAATAAATAAATAAAATGACAATACAATTCATATTCAGGTTGGTCAAGCAGGATCTGCCTTTCATAAACCCATGCTGACTGGGTCTGATCATTTATTTGTTCTGCAGGTACTGTATGATGACACTCAAGATGATCTGCTCCATCAGCTTCCCTGGCACTGAAGTCAAACCAACAGGCCTGTAGTTTCCCAGATCTTCCTTCCAGCCCCTCTTGTAGATGGATGTCACGTTGGCTAACTTCCAATCTGTTGGGACCTCTCCAGTCAGCCAGGACTGCTGAAAAATGATGGAAAGTGTCTTGGTGAGCATCTCCACCAGCTCTCTCAGAACTCTTGGATAGATTCCATCTGGTCCATCTATGTGGTGCAGCAGGTCACTGACCATCTCTTCCTGGATCGTAGAGGGATCATTCTGCTCCTAATCTCTGTCTTGTAGCTCAGGGGGCTGGATTCCCAGAATATAACTGGTCATGTTACTAAAGACTGAGGCAAAGGCGGCATTAAGCACCTCAGCCTTTTCGTCATCCTTAGTCACCATGTTTCCTCCTGCATTTAATAAAAGAGGGAGGCTCTCCCCAGCCCTTCTTTTGCTGCTATAGTAAAATTTCTTGTTGTCTTTTACAGCAGAAGCAGCCAGAAATAATAGGGTACTGGGGTGAGATGAAGGGAAGAGAGCTAAATAGATTTTCAAGTAGAAAGACTGGAAGACATGTTAGGATGTCATACAATAAAAGGGCTTGATCAGACTATACTAACACTGCAGAGAATCAGTGTTGCCAGTGAGACATCAGGATGGTTTCAGAGTCCAGAAATTAATTATCTGTATCTCTGATACAGATCTCATGATTCTGAGTTCATATAAAAATGCCTGAACACAGGATATGGGAACACTGAACCATTCCAATTCCACAAATACAACTTTTCAATACACTGTTTTGCTGGAAAATTACTGTCTACCTCTAGTACTCTGTGCTGTGCTTTTAACTTTTTTCAGTGATGTGAAAATGGAAAAACTATGGTAGATATTAATAAGTTCCAACTTCTAGTCTCTGGGAATAAAGTGCCTGTAAATAATTTTATTCAGGTTATTTTAATAAAAAACTGATCAATCATACTTAAAAATAGCAGTGCTTGGAGATCATCCTCTGTTGAACATCTTCATTATAGTGACAAGAAATGATGCTGAACTGAATAGACTCTGTCCATAACAAAGCTCAGTTCTTGCTCTTGATTGCATAACAGATTGGGTGTGCCAATAAGATATTCTATATCATATTACGTCATGTTTATTGTATTAACTGGGGCTGACCAGAAAGGGGGGAACTCTCTCAGGAATCGCTCGGGCTAGCTTTTCCAGGATTGAGATTTCAGTTTTGGGGTTCCTTTTCACTCCTCCAGGATCATTATCAGGGGGTGGTGAGCAATTATACTGTGCATCACTAATATATATATAGTTGATGTCATTATTACTCTTATTATTCTTGTTATTTTAATTTTATTTTACTCTAATTATTAAATTGTTCTTATTTCAATCTACAAGTCTCCTCACCTTCACCCCTCCAATTCCCTCTCCGATTCCCTGGGTGGGGTGGAAGGGGGTAAGGAGGGGCTGCAAGTGGCTGTGTCCTGTTTGGCTGCCAGCTCAGTTAAACTATCACAGTCTTTTTGGGGCATGAAAGGTTGAGTTAAACTATCACATCTGTAATTCCAGATGATTGTTGATTATTTCTGAAGTTAGCTACTGCAAGAGCTTTTTACCATTACATTATTCTCCTTTGCAACTCAGATCCGTCTGACATGAGGAAGATGGATGCAATAAGCAACTTTAAGGCTACGTTTAATTCATTCTGCCTGAAACAGTTTTTAATTATGTATCATCTGAGATTTTTTTTTTTTTTTAATTACTTCTTGGAGCCTCTGGTCATTGAACTCTGTAACATGTCCATGTATGATAATGAGAAGTATGCCTCAGAAGTTGAAATGCTAAAAAACTAAGTGCAAAATCCACTCTTAATATTATTCTTAGAGTCAGAAGAATTCTATAATTTGTCTTTTGCTAAGTATTTTAATAAAGTTTCTAAAAACACTGTGGGGGAGAAAATATAGCATGACCTCTCCAAATCCAGATAGTGTTTTTACAGTGTTTTTTTGCATGGGAGGAGACCCTAGAGTGATATTCAAATGACAGGGTAAAATCTTTTCCTTTATGCAGAAGAAGCTGAAGTCAAAAGATGGAACCAGTAGAAATTAAACTAACCATAAATGTAAAAAAGAAGTACAAAAACAGCCTTCTCCTTCCCCCTAAAAAAAAAAGAAAAGTTGTAAAGAAGTCTTTCTGCCTATTTCACTAAACATCGTGCATTCCAGAAACACAGCTTATGCTGTTCTCTCGTTTAAGACAACCTCTGTACAATTTCTGTACATTTTTTTCTTGCAATTAAGTGTGCAGAAATTGTAGTACCATACAACGAGGTTAGAGGACAAGAAGCTGTTTTATTTTCTAATAATTACTAAGTCAAACTTGTCATTTTTAGTACTGAGGCTACTGACAAAATCTATTTTTGATCACAAGCATGTTACCTTCACTACCAATGTTGGGTAACTGAAATCAGATATTCCATAATGGAAGTAAAACCAACATATTTTATGGCTACTGTCATTAAGACTTCATTCAAGTAGCTCATTAGAACCATAGAAGCTAAAGAAAAGTGCAGAAAGGTAATGTGATAGACTGTCTTCGCTTTCAGCAATGTCTTTTATAAAAAGAAGCTGTCCTTCTCAGGAGAGGTGAATCTCAATAATAAACAGGTAATAAAAACAACTAGTTTCATCCAAACAACCAGAGGAAAAAACATCTTACTTTAAGCAAAAAGCCAGTGTCATCAGGGCAATCCTACTGGTAAAACACTCACAGACCTCTTTAATGAGATTCTCACACTGCTGTCACAGGCACCCACAGTTCTCTGTGATAAAATGTTAACTTTATCATACTGCAGTTCACATGTTCACATACTATTTTGGTTCAGATGCTCTGAAAGCAATGAAATAAAATTATATTTGCACAGAAATTATCCAGAACAGGAAGGAATACAGCACAAATAGGTCTTTTCCACCTCTGAATTCCACAAGTCATATTAAAAAAAAATTAAAATAAAATCCCACAGCATTTTTAATCCCTGTTCACACCATTATATACAGGGATAAATAGATATCCAGTGAAAAACCAGAGAATGGAAAGAGGTGCTGTTGTAGTCACTTAGAAAAAAGGGGAAAGCAGTGCTTTCCTGGAAATGTTTTTTTCAACTGTGTTACTATATCCTTTAGTGTTATCCTTACATACAAATTTTATGAACACACTGTGTGTCATTGACTCCAGATGGAATATAATCAGGACTATGAAAGTCAGATATAAAATGTACAATGACAAGGCATATGGTCACACTGTAAACTCTCATACTTCAGATACAAATTTTCTGTCTCCAAGAACAATTGGAAAACTATGATCAAGGCATCAAGGGGTAAAATGCTTTGCCCAAGATCAGACACAATTTTGTGTCAGGAAAGAGATTAGGGAAAAAAAATAATTCATTTTAATATAAAGACACTGAGAAAGGCAAATCAATCTTCCTTGTCCGATAAGCATCACATACATAAAAGGAGTACTTGGTCTGTAGCAATTCTCATTCAATATCAGAAAATAAGCTGTTTTAATAAGTGCAGAGAAAGCATTTTCAGTGGAAGTTTATATAAGGTTATCTTCCTATTGACCTGAATGGCATTGAATCAGACCTTTAGTTAACACAGCCATCCTCTGGTTCACTCTTAAAAGACTTCTGTATCAGCGGATAAATCATTTAGTCCTCTAAGTCATTCATCTCAGTTTCCTTGCCAGTCAGACAAGATGATAACTGAAGCCTTGGGATGCTTTCTGTAAGTAAAGATACAGGAGAAATACAGAGTTACTTTAGCTGATCAAGAATAAATCGCCATATTTATGTAAAAACTGGTATAGTTATTTCTAATTAGATTTGTCATCAGAGGAAGCAGCTGCTAATTATGGTAGCAACAGCAGTTTAATTGACATGGGAGCTTAATATCTTTGTTTGATTTCATACTACTGACAAATAACAAATTGAAAAAATGAAAGAACCAGCATCAGGCATTTGGTTGGAATTGATTAACATTTAGATATGATCAATCCAAGATAGGAAGCATCATTAATCTAGGTAGTGACCTCTAGTTATATTGCTCAATTGCTCACAAATCCACAAACCTTGTAGCTGAATTAATAACATTAATTTTATCCTTTCCAATACTGACTAACTACAACTGCACGTTACTAACAGTGGCATAAGTAAAACCAGTGACACAAACATCTTGACACTATGCATAAACATTTATGCTCAAATTAAGGCACAATGAGCCAATGCTTTGGTCTTCTGTAGATCAACTGTGTAAGTCTACCCCATTTGAGAAATCAACCAACAATTGCAATTAAGATATTGTCCCACTTGTACTCATTTATATAGTTATGTTTCTGACAAATTTAAGAGCAGTCCTGCATTTCTTACCACTTTTCCTCAAAGCAAATAATCCATTAATCATTTACCATATGGCTTGCTAGAGATGGATTACTTGCAATCTTTCCCATGAAAGTCATGATATTTGGAAATTCACAGCCAAAGCATTTTGTTTACTCAGAAGGGAATACCCTCAAAGACATTAGTATTTCCAAAAGGCATCCTTTTTAATTATATAATACTGAAGCACAGAATTAAGCACACATTTTTCTACAAACTTCCAAGTGCAGACATCTAGGTCATAATGGGAAACTTCAGAAAAAAACAAGCACCACTGCAGGAAAAATGCACTAGCCATACAAGTCTGTCCTGGTTGGAGAGTCCTAAGAGCTCTCTCCATTAAACTATGCTTTCTAAGATGATACTGAGAAAGTACTGAGGTATTTAAAATGCAGGCTGATCAATCACTGATAATGACGTAAGGAAGACAGGTCTTCCATGAGAATTTAAAAGGAAACCAAAACCAAGTATCTAAATGACTTTGGTAAGCTGGCTTCATGAAAACCCTCTCAAGTTTTGCCATTGAATTCAGGGTAAGTCAGAAATTTTTAAAAACTAGTGTGTTCACAGCATAAAATCCGGGAAGTTTTTTCTGACAACGTATGTTGTTCTCAATAGTTTGGGAAATAAAAAGCAGGTTTAATCAGGTCATCTTCAAATGTCTTGAAATTGTATCCTGGCTCCACTGAAGAACATTAAGATACTCCAAAATCCCAAATTAATTTGATGCAACTGCCACTCAGCTCCTGTCCTAGTATTTTCCATTTGCTAGACACAACAAAATACTTTAATGACAATTTCAGATAGGGCAGAGTTAAGGAACAGTACATAATACGCTCTTAGAGAAATTATTTTATTGCCTATGACATCAGTAGACTCAGACTTATGAGTAGAAATAAAAAGTCACAGCTTATATTTACAGGTAACATGAGATGTGCTATACAATGCATATGTGATTCCCACTTTGTAAGGACAGTATTGTGATCTCATTTAACCTTAGAAACTGCTATTGCTACTGTTACACTCATACTCTTTTACAGTCAGTAGAAAAGTATTTTACAACTACTTGGTACTTTTCCTTTTGCCCCTCAGTAGTCAAAAATCTTAAATGCTTGTACAGCTCATCTTCAGGATACAAGCAACTCCCCCAAAGTATCTGTCATTAAGGGATACAAAGCATGAACAATTGGATGCAGATTACCTTGTCTATCCATGACACTTATACATCCCCATTACCATGGTGCCTGAGCACTTCACAATCTTAAATGCACCTATTCTCATAAAACAAGAGAAGCGCTACTGTCAGCATTTTCTAGAAAGAGAAGAGAGGCACAGAAAATCTATGGGACTTTCCGTGATGTCAGTGACAAAGGCTAGCACTCAAACTAGTGGCTTCACCTCTCCATTGTTTTATTTTGCCCCAAGCAAAGTATTCAGATAGAAACAATCTATATATAAAGTTCTCTGACACATTAATCTGTGTATGTGCATGTGTAATGCAGACAGCCTAGCAAAATTGTGTCCTGACCTAGTTAGGGGCTCCAGATGTTTCTGTAGGCTAAATAATTATGATAGCAATTATGTCAATTTAGAATAAAGTTACTGAAGCCAATCAAGTTATTCCAGCGTTACATCAATCCGAGATGAGAATTGAGCACTGAGTGACACATCCACTAATATTTTTGGACCTTTTTAGAGTGTTCATAGCCCACATGATGCATTCAATTGCCTCCTTAAATCTAAAGTGTGTCCAGAGTAATGGGAAAGTGCTGTCCAAGCAGAAAGCCTCTCTTGTTCAATAAACTCTGTCCTCTGAAGTACTAGTATTACTAGAGGAGAAAAGCTTCTTTAAGCATTCTTCTGTTATCTCAAATGTTCTAGAACTGCGTAAAATTGTTTAGAGGTTACAGCGGCATTTCTGCTTTTACAGCTCATTTAACTGTGCAATTAGACATTACAATAGATATGGAAGATTTAAAATTAGATATGCTTATCTTCAGTGCACAGGTCAGTACTTTTAACTTTAAAACAAATTAACATTTTGTTTCTCATCCCCCTCCGCCCTCCACCACCAAATGAGGGTGTTTGTCTTAACTCAGCAATTCTCATTACTTCGATCAGATGGTAGGAGGCAAAGGGATAAGTTTTCTAGATTTAAAAAGAAAGTGTTGCTGTAAAGCAATTGCAAGATAACCAGATGAATAATGCATTTTATAAATGTGGAGGGAAATGTGTCCATATGATAGGAAAGTAAACAACCTGTCCAATGACTGGTAATTCAATGCTGGAAATTACATCACCCTGAATAGATATACATTATTATATTTCTGTTTAAAATGGAGAAACTCAATGTCAGTGCAGTGGGGGACAAAGTAGCAGAGGAATATTGCATCTTTAATAGGATTTTGAATTCAAATATGCTGAGTAAAACTGCTAAGAATTGGTATCTGAATAATAAACAGATAACGTTTTCATTTTAAAAACAAACCAGTTTCTGGATCAACACATAGCTACAAAAGCGAATCTTTTATGAAGAGGATGAGAAAACATACCCTGGAAATAGAAATGAGAAGTGAAATCTCAGCCATGTGGCCTTCTTCAGGCTATGGAAGGAAAAATATAACAAGGTTAACTTTGTTCTCTTTTGTCTGCAGCCCAAAGAAAGTCTCAAAGCTACAATGTTGCTTCTCATCACAGTTTCTATTCCTAGCATAGAAGAGGGAGGTTTGGGAGTGGAGAGGGGAGAGGTTTAAGCTTTTTTTTTTTTTTTTTTTTTCATTTTCTTTCACTCTCAGAATAGCATTACTTGTATTTAATGTTCTACATTATCTTGGAGTATTATATGTGAGAAATTATGCATATTAGTAAGCCAGAACACTGCCACAGGCAACAGAATATCCACATTTCTGGGAGATTAAGTCTGCTGATTCCAGAAAGAGTATTTCCAGTGACCAATACCAAGTATGACTGCAACAAAATAGAATAGATCTTTTATTCACTTGAGGCTTTGTCTAGGACACATCAAAATCAATAGAAATTGACTTTTTTATTTCAATGGGTGTAAGATCAGTTATTTATTTCTTATTCTCAACAGTTTCCAATGATGTACATGTCAATAATGAACCCCTTATCCTCCCTGATATTGAGGCATCATTGGAAACAGATTATCGCTTCTGCACAAAAAACAAAAATCAACCCCCTAAAGCACCCCTGGTTGTAAAATAATAAAGAAAGTATAATTTTAGGAGTCAGAACATTTGCGGAAAGATTTAAGCACAAATTTTCAAACAGCATTTTTTTTTTATTTCCATCTAAAGAAAACAAAGGCTGAATTCCTAGCCTCACCAAGGCATCCTTTGGTATCACTTAGAGAGCTGAGTGCCTAGTAACACTGGAGTGACGCTTATCAGACTGAAAACCTGGCACTTCTGTTGGAAGCGTTGCAATAGCTCATGGCTTCTCTTTCAGAGCCTGCTAATTGAGACAACTAGCAGCTGTGCAACAAAATACAGATGAGAAATGCAAACTACTTTTTGTCAGACAGGGATCCACCAACTAAGGTGGAACATCCTCCCTCAGGAGTAATGACCCATATCATCAATGAGAGAAAAAAAAAATAGTCAATCAATAATTCATTAAATGAAATAGGCAAGTCCTTAAACAAGTCCCTCAAGCACTACAGGAACCTACACAAAGGATTTTACTGGAGAATCGGGATTTTAACTTTTTTTTTTTTATCTCAGGAAAATTACTGACAGATTATCAGGTATTGGCCCACTACACCAGGCTTTATTCTCAGGAATTTAAGTTATTTTCACAACCATGCTTAAATCCTTAATTAATTTTATTTATCATTATTTGATTAGAAGTGGTAGAAATTGTTTTCCCTTAATCAGATCTTATTTGAGCTATGGCTAGCAAAGTGATATGAACTGAAAAAATGGGAAATGCTGAGAAAACTCAGATTTTCCTCATCACTTCCCCTTCCAAGCAAAATCCACATGATTTTTTTTAATTATTATTTTTTAATGAAATACTTAAAATCTGCACCTATTTGACTGTAACATCATACTATAGGCTGGTAAATATGTTTGGAAGAAGAACTTGGTGAACATGCTGAAGGTAAACACATTTTTGTGAGCACATTAAACTTTGTCCCACAGGGTTGCAAAGGCACTGAACACAGAGAGCATTTTCATTTTAAGGACTGGTAAAGCTCTTGGTGTTCTTGCTATCAGTGCTCACCTATTTTAGCTAAGTTATTGAATTAAAATTTAATGAAAGACGAAGTTTGAAATTCTGCCCCACTGCACAAAGCTTATAAATACCCTACAACGATTCTGCATCGTCACGATAAATTATACATGCAATGATGCTGAAAGTTATGTAAATTCAAAAAAACTTTAATAAAGTTGTACTCTAACTGACATTGATTGTGTACTGTTGCAGACACAACTTTATCAACTGATTCTGAGATGCAATAAAAGAGAAATATGTATTCTCTTCTCTTGTTTATTCCCTGGAAGAATAAACTGAAAATCACCAAATTATCCTCCCTTCACAACTGTCTGAATATTAATTGCAAGCTTGAAGGGCAAGAAAACACATACAGCATCGCCAGGACTAGTAATTAATCTGAAAGTTTCAGAATCTGACATATTGTGTACACAGTGCTGAAGTGATAACCCAGAGAATGTATTCCTCCTTTGCTGCTGATGGTCTATGATCATTCTTGTAGATACATTCAGAATTAAAATTTTTCAGACTACAGACAACATAAAATGCAGACCTTTAGAAATTAACCCTAAGCAAAAAAGTCACTATGGAAAGGAAAATTCTACACTATTTGTAAGTAATTTTGGTGCTTAAGTATTAATAAGGAATATTCTTATCTTTTTTGATAAAATTTAAAATTACGCTTCTAAGTATTATAAAATAAAATTGTGGTTAAACCACCATGCCAGTCAATCAGTTCTTCAGTGGTTTCACTATTATCCTTTACAAATTATTCCAGCATAAACAAAACTTGACAATGTAAAGAGCTCACAGAATGCTGAAAAGTAAACTGTCCCACTATGGGGGAAAACTTTGTAATTGTTGTATTTACTGCAGCATCTGCTGGTAAGGATCATTTTTCCTTACTCTGATTATTTGCACAAGGCTTAGTCCTTTACAAGCACACTGTTAAGAACTAAAGGATTTTGCTGACCTCACTCTCTAAGGAAAGCATTTCCCAAATGTCTAGTAAAAGACAATGAGGACAGACACTAAGTGTTCCAGTTTTCTCCAGTCTTTCTAATTTCTTTGGAGAAATAAGTCTCTTCCTGTATAACTGGAAGGTTATTTCCCTCCCAAAGCTCAAACTTGTGTGTAAATGATGCAGATACCTCAAAGCTTACAGGGAGTCTGCAACAATAGCACTTAGGCATCAGCTGCACTGTTCATGTTGTTGGAGAGTAAATTGTTTTACTCATTAGAAAAGATGTAAAAAGTTGAAGACACAGCATAAATGTACAATCCAGCTCAGTAACTTCTCATTTTGATATGCCTTTAACAGATACTAGAGGACTTGATTCTTGATTTATATCATTTTCTGAAGAATAGTTCAATTTTCAAAAACTGGGAAATATGCCATATAATAGGGATGATGGCTATATGCACACTAAATTTGAGTATGTCCATATTTGTTTCACTTGCTCTACCCAGTCTGTCTAAATGCAAGACACTTGTAATCTGGAAGAAATAGACATATTAGTGAAACACTCAGTACATAAATATCTCCTATATGCAAGGTATATTTTTTCCATTACCAGCAGAAGGTATCAGCTTTATCAGAGCACGACATTATCCCACCTGTAATTTTTTGAGTATACAACATAAGAGATTTAGGGTTCATTTGGGCACCTTGCATGCCACTCTGTTGTGGTCATGGGTACACAGCAAGGCTGTTGACTGAAAAATGTAGCATTCTGGGAGCATTAAGCATTCAAAACTTAGACTTTTGAGTTCCAGGTTATTTGAGGTAGAATTAATTTGCTGTCTTATAAAGTCTAGTATCACCAAAAATTCTTCAATACAACAATCATTAAACAAGGAAAAAATAGATAAAAGACATGACACAAAAGCATCATCAGATCATTTCATCAAACCAATCAGAGATCAGTGATAAGAAGATACGGAACTCAAGACTTTGAAACCATCACAGTTCACTTATATTGAGGCAGTGACTTAATTCACCTTATTATAAAACCAGAGAAAAACATCTTGGGTTCAGAACAGAACATATCTTAGGAAAAGAAATATCCAGATAGACTTTTTTAGGGTGGACTCATTTGTCCTTCTAGAGGAAAACAGTAAAAGTGGTCACAGATCACAGAAGTTCTTAACTAAATGACAGGAAAAGTCTTATTGACAGCATTACACACAAATGCCACTTTCAGCCGGATATTCTTGAACATGATGGGCCAAAGACTTTCTTTAATAAAAACTTCTAAGGAGACCTCCCTTCTTGCTGGGTAATGATATGGAGAAGAAATTATGCCCTTATTCTCTATGGTAGCCAGTTGGGAGTTTCAGGCTGATGCCTACAGTTGCCCTTTCTTCATCTCCTCCCATGGGCAAATGAACCATGCAAGCAACTAAATCTTTTCATCTTTGTCTTTTAGCTTCTTAAGGAAAGCTAGTTTCACCTGACCCTCCCAAGACCTGGAGTTAGGGTGGAGCATTTCAGAATTCCAGGGCTGGTAAAGCAGAAATTCAAAGGGCATTCCTCCCACCTCTTCAAACCTAGCCACCAGCAACTCAGTAACATCTGGCCTGAGATGCTTTTATATAAAAGTACCTACAAATCAGTATGACACCTCAGTACTATAGCACCTTGGGTGATTGTTTCTAAGTTTTAAGATCAGAAGTGTAAAGAAATTTTTGATAAGCGAGTATCAAAAATAATCAGAGTAAGAACTATGATGTTTGTAGTCCTAAATGACAAATGCTTGTCCCTAAATGTTCAGCACCTGATACAAATTCTCAGATGGCCAACAATACCTTAACCTGCACATCAAGCCAAATGAAGTTCTCTCCCTGCAGTTATATGTATATGAATTCCTGGAGAGCCTGGGTGTCTTACACAATATTTCTGGCGGGTAGAAATATTCTCATTTCCTTTCTATATCTGCAGGCACTGTTTTAGTTTGTTTATAAACAAATCTCTCTTTCTCTCTCTGACATGTGCGTATCCATGTGCACCCACTCAGACCATGAAAGCATCTTATAAAAGTGGAACTAAAAGAAGCGGAATTTCAGATATTTTAAAGGTGTGGATAGTTAAGCAGTGTCAAAACAAAGTGAAAAATGTAAGTTAATCCCCATTCCAAATACAGTAATATAGTTCAGATCTCTAACACTATGTAGAGATCTTAGTATTTGTTTTGCATGGGTAAGGTTTTTCTTCTGTCAGCTTTTGACTCTATTCTTTCATCTTCTTTACTTTCTCTCAGAACAAAATATTTTATTTCATGGTGAATGGAACCTTTTGTGTCAAACTAAATTAAATGTTTCAGCCTTTCATTTAAGCAAGAACTATTTCATTCATTACTATTTCAGTAATTCTCTCCCTTTCTGTTTCCCTTCCCCTCCCCTTAATTTTATAGTCTGATTTGTCAAGGAAACATCTGACATGACTGTGCATGGTGTCAGACATTTCCCTCTTTCTTTGACTAATTTCTATCAAATATGACAGTCAGAGTTCAAAGCTACTACGTGAGTTTTGTGAAAATTGGTGTCTCAAGAGATGGTGGAGACCATATTAGTACTCTAACTGAAGAAAAGGCAGAGATAACTTAGTATTTGATGACAACTGCTGGGCTGGTCAACACATTTATTATCTGGTCAATTTGCATGTTGTTATGCTCTAGACTAACTGCAGCCAGCACATACACTGTCTCTCACCCAGTGAATAAACCAGAAAGCAGGTTGAGATTCAGGGAGACTGACAACAGCATGAAAACGGTCCTCAGGAACACAGAAGAGATCTAAAAATACGGCAGTGCTGAGTTTCAGGTTCTTGCTGAGGCATGGGAAGGTGTCATAGGAGACATAAGACATAAACCCATCATAAACCAGGCCTCCATTGCTCCTTTGCTTGTAGAACTACTTGTTTTAGATTGTCTGCCAAAACAAAATCAAATGTTTATACAACTTACAGATTCCAATCACCTCAAATTTTGAAAAATGAACAGTTATCAGCTGGGAAGTTTGTGGGCTTTCACTTCATAATAGTGTCTCTGACTCTGACTTAATTTCTGCAGACACTACCAGTAAGACAGCCAAGAACCCCTGTAGGGTTATTTTCTCTGCAGAAGCAGTGAAAATCATTTGCTGTCCCAGAAGTTTCAGGCACAGTGCTCCTTCATACATACAAATGAGCTTCCAAATCAGTCAAGTCCTCCTTGCCATGAAACCCTACTGCACTGATTAAGGCATTGGCCTGCATTCACTAAAATTTCCATCTCTTTATTCACCCTTAATAAAAAATTGAGGCTGGCCATGATTAAGGAGGCCACCACTGCCAAGTGTGAAATATCTGCCTTGAGGGTACATGACTAAGGCCAAGGTCATAGCTCATGTAACATTAAATTTTCTTGGATCCACCCCATCAGACATGTCAGTTTACAAAGGGCAGTAGCCTGTGCCTGCCTCTGTATTCAAATTCCTCCCACACCAGGGAAGAATTACACAGGAAAGCAGGCTCTCTTTCTTGAAAATTTTTTCAGACTATGTATAAACCAAGGTGTAATTAAGGTCCTTAACTGATATATTCTTGAACTTGCAGTTCTGCTGGGGAAAAAAAAAATTAAAAAAAAATCTATGTATATCTCTCCTTTCTTCTCTAATTCACAACAAGAGCAGGATCTTTTAAAAAGTTGTCTTCTTTCTCATGTAAATCTTACCATAGTCATCCAATACACATGTAAACTATAAAAAAATACAGATTCTCAGCTTACTTATGAACATAATTGTGCTTAACTACCTTCACTCAGGCTAAGCAACACACCACAGTACTGTATAGATAATCCTTGTAATATTTAGAGTGCTACTCAGTGGAAATAAGGATGCAGACTTCACAACCTGAGCATCTTCTGGAGGTTAAAAGCCAAGATAAAAACAAGCCAAAAAAAAAAAAAAAACCAAACATTATATTGGTATATATTTATGGATCCAAGTGACTAATTGAATGGCTAGTATAAAAACACACTCATGATTGGAAATTGATCGTATTTTTTTCCAAACAGAGCTGGAGCTTTCCTGGGGTTTAACCTGTCATTTGCATAGGTTAATTTTAAATGGCAGTGCAAATTTAGCTTGAAAAGATAATTATAATATTTCACCTCCTTTCATCTCAGGTTATGTAAATGAGACTTTAATCTTTTTGCAGTTCATATTATATTAATAAGTAAAAAAGAAAATCTTGATTTATATTATGCTGTCAATCACTTAATAGCGGCGGACGCAAATGAAAGCATGTGGATACAAATCAGGCTAATTTCCAACCGTTCTCTTATGTCTTTCTTTTTATCTAGAGGGTTATGGCACATATTTCAGGTAAGGAAGTGAACAGAGAGATAGTTTTGACAGGTATCTTGTTAGATTGATATGTCATTTTTATCAGTAGTAAATTAATTCATATCTCTGATAAGCAGACTATTTCTTAGACAGATGGTTCTTTATGAAGTATTTCATTGTCTAAGACTTCACAGTTCTGCTCGGGATCAACCACCTCACACACATATACTTATACTTATACTACATACTTATACTAAAAGTCTTCCTTCACTGTTTTTTGGTTGTCAACTGGGAGGGTAAGGCCCAAATAATTTTTCTCTGGTCTCTCCCTTCCATTTTCGTACAAGTTGCGGAACTTATTGCACACTTCAGAGCTTCTGCATATGGCAATATCCTTCCCAAATTTTTCCAAGAATAGTGCAACTCAGCTGGAATCAGGATGATTTTCAAGTCTATTGTTCTCTAACGGTAGTTTTTCACATTAAAGTGTTCTCATGTTATTAACTCTATCAGCTCAAACCAAACCAAAGGTAACAGAATTTTAATCCTGCTGATGTGTTATAAAATAGCCCTTGATAATCACTGTCCAGTCCTTGAAAACAAGATTTCCCATTGAAAGGAAATGGTGGACGTTCTACAGCTAGGTAAGATAACTGACACATGAAAAAAGAAATCTGAGAGAAAAAAGACTATACAGATAGATTATCAGTTGCTATAAATTAAAAATAACTTTTATCAGTAAAAAATTTGGCTTATGATTTATGTATGAACATTAACTAAGCCAGTCTTCATACCTCTCTCATACCAAACTCAGTTTTTCTGCAGATTTCAAAGTGTTTTCTGTATTTTATAGATTTCATGGAGAAAAGTAAGCAGAAATGCTGGAATGATAAAGTATTTTTCCAATATCTGATCTATATTGGAAGAAAAATCACCAAGCACATTCTTACATGTTTTGAATCAGAAGCTTTTTGATTACTATCAGACATTGTAGTTAGTAAGTGTCCATACTATGTCTGTAGTTTGAAATTTGTTTATTACAGCACCCTTCTGAAGTAAGTTATCTTATTTTCTCAATAGTTTTCTAAAGGAAGTAATTTAGTAAAACACAACACCATGTTGTACTACCTGACTGTGTGTGGGGAGGTTCCACCTAATTATTTTTCCTTCATTTTCTCCCACACATGTACAAATGCATGCACTCTTCCTCCCACGTTTTCATAAATGTGCAGTATAGAATTACTCCACTGACAAGAAAATAGAAATAATTAAATCCTCTGCTTTACCACTACATCATCCAGGTCATATTTCTATGCTCCACTTTCAGTGTAATAAAGTATTATTAGATACTTTGACCCAAATCTGCTGGACATAGTTGATATTACATTTGCAGAAAAACATTTGTCTCCAGTGAGAATATAGATCAGATTCTTTTATTCTCTTCTTCCCTCTCTTGTTTTTATTGCTACTCACATGAAAGTAATGACAATTTTGAAAAATTAAGTAGGGCTTTCCTTAGCTGTTACTCAAGATTTTTTTTTTTCTTGAAGGCTAAATGATGCTTGGCCACTAGACTTTGTCTTTCAGACATGCAAAACAACCTAGTTTGTACACAACCTCTTCCAAGACCTGAAAATCAGTGTAGTGAAAAAATCGCCTTTTGCTTTTTCTTACAAGGTGAAACAAAGTACAAAAAATTAAAAGTTCAGCTTTGGTAATGACACTAAAATATTCAGGAATGTAAAAAGGAGAGAGAGAGCACTCTAGGACTTTACTCCATGGCTTGCAGTGAAAGTGTTTTACTGTAAAAAGTTGTTTTACCCTTGGGAATTAATCTGCTCTCTGTTTTTAATGTGTTACATAGTCTACTCCACAGCAGTAAAATAGTAATTCCAGTACTGAAAGCATTTTTGTTATTTGTTTTTTCTCCAAAGAACAAATTACCAGTTTTCACCTGGGAAAAGTTCCCAGCTGAAAGGCTCAAATATTCAGTGGATCAGCTTTTGCAAAGCAATGTTCATTCCTAGTTTAACTTTCTTTTTTTTCCAAGAGGTAATTCAGAGGAAATTCTTGTTGCTCAGAATTACATCAAAAGGCAATCCTGCAAAATAAACAATTTTTTTTGTAACAGATTAAGAAAAATAAAATAAAAATTTAAGCACCTTTTTCATAGGAACAGAGTCTGCTTTTAAAAATAAAAATCCATAACTCTTATGCTTATCACACAAGTTATTTTCTTGAAACCAGTCAGACTAGTGTATTGAATAGCCACACAATAAACAGCTGTCACTTTGCTAAACTAATATCCATTAAACAAAATGGTCATAAGTGCATCAATCTAATCTAATAGCAAGTATGTCATTGAAACAGAAAGTTGTCACAGGATCAATGTTCCCTGCCTTGAAAATAAACATTGTGGTTTAGACTCAGCACTTATCAAGCAGCAGGAGACCATTATCCTGTGATAACATCCTATTCTATTGACATTATCCGTTAACTAGAGATACTGAAATAGCGAAATATCAGCTTTGTTCACTTTGTATGAAATAAGCACTCATTTTACATCTGCTATACATAATTATTGGGCGTGAGCATTTCCCACAAACCTGAGTGACTTTAGAAATACAAAAATAATTAAAAAATAGTTTACAACATATACTACTACTTATAAGGACATTGTATGTTCTTAAATGAGCAAGAGGTAGCAAAGCCATCAGAATTATAGCTGCTTCCACATTGCATTCTACTGCTGCCAAACCCTTACCTAGCTGTTATTCTATCATTTGCTCATCACATTTTTGAGCTATGATTTTTCCTTGGCTAAATTCTTGTCCTGAATTACCTTTCTAAAATTTATTCTGACTATCATACAGAATATGGGGTTTTTTTAATAAGTACTGTGGGGACTGTTATTTGTTTTGGTTTTGAAGTAAATCTTTTCCCAGATCTTTTCTAATTAAACACATTGGAATCGGACAACATTTTGACTGATAAATAAAGGGTTACTGATCCTAGGATGATATCTTCCTGCTACCAAGACTTACATGCATCTCCCTTTGGAGCACTGCCAAACCTTTTGCAAGCACCTGATGCATTTCCTAATTCTACCTTCCCTTCACAATTTAGTTACTAATTAACTACATAGCTGAGGCTGCTATCTGGTATGTGTATTACTCATTCAAGTCATCATGTCATGCACATACTAGGACCTTGGCCTCCCCTGTCAATCATCCTCTCACTCGAGTGTCCATAGATATTCACTGAGAATCATTATGTGTTTCCTTATGAGGTCTTTATTTTCCCCTCCTTTTTTGTGATTTTTACACTTAGAAAATAAAAGCTCTTACTCCTGCTTCCTGAAAGTATGGAAAATGTTTAAAATGTCATCTACTTTTGAAGAAAAAGATCCACCTTTTTAGAGCCTAAGAAGCTTGCAACATTATTGTAAAAAAATAGGGTAAGATCAGTTTGCACATTCCAAAGTGAAGTGTGCTTAGTTTATTGCAAAATTACCACATATTTCTGTCTTTGATTAAACAACAAATACAAAACACCAGAAGTATCTACAGTCCTATGATAGGCCTCTTGTCTAGGAGCAGTAACTACTACACAGTTTTTTTCCGTGGAGCTGAACTAGCTGGTCTGCTACATAATATGGTGTAGAGCATTCAAGTGGAACAGTTTTCTTTATTGAAAGTTTAAAGTCAGCTGTATTCCTCTGCATGCATAATGTGTTTCCTACATTACTTGTCAATATTCAGGCAAGAAGCAGTTGCAGAAGTGGTGAATGAGGAGTGAATTAACTTTAAAAAATGAAAATAAAACCGCAAAAAAAGAGGAAGTCTTCTATAATGAAGAAAAATTTTATGCAGCTAGCTAAGTATTTTTCTGCTGTGCTATATGAGGGCAAGTTCTCTCATGACAGCCCACATCACAATGCCACATTGCCTTATGTATTACATTTAAGCATGTTTGGCATAAGGAATTTGTCCTAGCTTTCTTAGCACTAGACAGATCAGAACTTTCCTGTGAACTGGCTTACAAGGTACTGTGCAATTTTTCCTTCAGATCTCCATGACTGCTTGACACTTATTTAGACATTTCTTAAGCCTGCATACTCCATTCTTCTGTCCTTTCCTACTACCTACTCCTTCTCTTCAACTCCCACCTAAAACAAGCTATATCATGGTCATCTGAGGCTCCACAGGACTTTTTTCCTAGGATATTGATGTACCATCAGCATTACCTAATCTCATGAGAGAAAAGATGTAGGTCTACCATCTGCATCTCATAATTTCAAACGGGTCCACACTTAGATGTCTTTTTCTTGGACTGTTTCAGCTAAAGCTACTCAAGTATCCTCAAAGAGAGAGAGAAAACAATGCAGGAACAAGAACAGTCCACGGTGCCAATGGGTGAATGGCAAGTATTCTGTCTCTAAGAGCCTCCAATGAAGGAACATTCTGTGGCCAAAACAGAAGTCAGAGCTAAATATGGAGTATCCTTTTCATACTGGAACCTCCACAAAAACAACAATTCAAATAGTATTTGAATTTGCCCTTGCTGTTTTTTTTTTTTCCACTTTCCTTGCTAATCAGTCCTTACTATTGATCACAGCAACTTTTACTCTCTCATCAAATAGTATATATAGCGAGTAGATCATACTTGAAGTTTAAACTTTATCATCGGAGGTTAACTACTGAGTATATTACAATACATTTCTAATTATTCTTCAAGATAGACAAGTCAAAGTAACAGATTTTATTTCACCAAAGAAAACATACTCTCTCACAAAGGCAGAGGGAGGAGGGTTGGTGAGGGTGGAATCAACCCACAGATGTAACAAATCTCATAACCCATGATTTATTATTCTGGCATGTCCCAGTGTATTCACTCCCCTCAGCAAGGCACTGGTAAATAAAGCACAATAGATACATAAAACACATTGATACAGGAAGCACAATAAAAGCATCCCACACATATGTGAGAAGAATATTTAGATGTTTCCCATTTCACAGAGAGGCTAAAATTGTTGTTTCAACTGTTTCATATATTAGACACCATAATATTGTACAAGCTAATTTATGCATTCCACCAGGGCCTTATTACCACTGAGGTACAGCAGAGAAGGACAAAAAGGTAGCTAAAATCTATTGCAATTACACATATGCAAGCAATTAGTGATAAGTTCTGTTTGCCCTTTATAAGAGCACACAGTAAGAGCTGCAGGTACAAGAAATACCTCTACTCCAGAGTATATTTTTGCTTGGTACCTCAGAGTTCACACCAAAATTTAGCACATGAATCATTTTTAATGCACGCTAATATATAAAATGAAGTCATGGCTGCATTTTTGTTGTACATGGGGCTTTTTAATTGATATTATTTCATAAAATTGGTGGAGAGGTATGAAAAAAAAATCAGAAATATTAATTAGTTTCATGGTGGGTTCTGAAACACTGAACAAAAATTTTTATCACATAATGCTGCTTCTTTCCCAGAAGGAGTTGCTCCTTGGAAAGTCCAGCTCTAAAATAATCAGTGGCTAAAAGGCTTGGCCATTCTTGTCTGGCTGCAAGTCTTTTATATATCCTGTTCAAACCAGGGATTTCAGCCACAATTTCCCACATGAGGTTAGTGTCTTTGCTGAACAGGCCGTGAGCTATTTTGGGGCAGATCTCCCAAACTCCTTCTTGGATCTGTTCTACTTTAAAAAAATTAAAAATTCATTTAACCACATCAAGAGGCAGCCTGAGTTTGTATGACAGTGATTAGAGCACTTTAAGATGCAAGAAATTGATGTTAGAGTACTTGTTCAATGGAAGTTTGATTAGTTATTCAAAATGGAACAACCCCAACAAGGGAAATGTATCCCTGGAAACAATGCATGGCGATAAAGACACTCAGATGACTGAAGTTCAAGTCTGTAATTAGAATTAATTAAGACAATTTCATGCAGCATCTCTTGCACTGAATACCCTAAAGTTTTGAGCATTTCTTATTAGTGGGTACACGTGTGGTTCTCACTACTTTCTTGTGAATAAATTTGAAAGGTCACACCTTAACATTAAAAAGGACAAAAGAATTAAAGAAAATTCTACAGCTTCCAGTCACACTCCATTAGTCACTAAAACCTGCCCTACCTCCAGACCACACTTTTCAATATTACACTGCTAACAGCATGTGTACAGAAAAATTCTCCATTCTATTCCAGCAAGTTTATCATATTGTTTCAGTGGTTCTGCAACAATTCTGTTCAGTAATCAATCATGATTATATAGTACTATATACAGTACACACAGCAGAAGAGATTAATCTGGAACAGCCTGGGGTAGCATGTTAATTAGTGATATGCTGAAACAGCATTTGTGCATGGCTCCTTGAAACTGCAGTTTTTCCATTGGCACAATTTCTTCACCCTAAGTATCTCACCTTACAAATGATGCACCATTTTGTCAAATGAATTAGCCTGTTATACCAACACAGTCTGGAAGGAGCCTGGTTTTCCCTCTAAAATCTGATTAACTTTGTTTTTCATATTTTCTGCATTTCATCCTTTTTCTTAAATATTACTAGATACTTTCTACTTTTTAAATCCAAATGGGAGAGCAATAACTTTTTAATGTAATTATTAGACTTAATAAGGTAAAATACATAGTAGTATCCTAGTAGTGTTTTGCTGTAATATATATTAATCCTATCTGTCCCAATATCAATAAATTTTGTAACCCTTTTTTTGATGACATGGAGACATTTTGGAGAAAGGAGATCAGAGCAAGAGTGAAAAATGAAAACTCTAGCAGTAGTAGCAACTTTTAACTTTAACTAACCACCCCAGGAAATGCCAAGAACAAAATCCAACAATGTAAATATAGTTGAGTTTGATTTGTTATTTTGGTTTTCATTTATCATCTCCCAGGAACAAAACCTGATCTTGAAACTACTAAAGAGAACATCACAGCACAAGTAGCCATATCCCAAAGGCATTTATAGACGGAAGAATCGAGAACTAATAGTCAATTAGCTATGTAAGCAAAACAGCGGCTGTTATGCAAGCAGAGGTTATATACACTACAACATTTTCCTTGAGATAAGGGCTATTAGACTGGATTTCTCAAAAAAAAAATGTCTAAAGAGTGACAGAGTAGACTTACGGTAGGATTTCATTCAGTATCTGTCTGAACTGGTACTTCCTATCCCTATTCTGTGATTCTGTGATTCTGGATTGCATCCTAAACTGTGCTGTGGTATTCCATCTTGGTCCTTCACCAATTGTCATAACAGACCATATCCAGGTCAGTGGATTTGAGCTCAGGACTTTCTGGCCCTAAATAAACATGCATTACCAAAAGAATTATGCCTGCTTGAAGCATATCAGAAGACATAAGAATTAGAACTTATAAATAATATTTTTTTACAGAAACTTTCTTAAAGGGTGCTTATTTCTGCTGGAAAGAAAAAAAGGAGATAAATATCCCCTGAAATTACAATTAGTGAATAATAAAAATGTTGAAAAATTCTAAAAATTTAACTAGTCAAAATTTCATTTTTATTCTACAATTTTTAACTAAAACTATATCAGCCTTCTCTACAGGGAAGATATATAGCAAGAGAAGTCAGCTACTGAGTCCAAAATAACTTATATTATTTCACATAAATGAAGCAAAACCTACTAAACTTTAAATTGAGTACTTTGGAGAAAGTGTCTTGGACATTTGAAGCCATGGTTCAACATTCATCGGAACTTAATATATGTATTGTCTGACCTGCTGGCAGAACAAATGTGAATTGGATCAAATGCAAGCACACAATTACATATTTCTCCAGCCACCCACACAGCAAGCAGTACAATGGCTATGCCAAATCTATGCCTGCTGTGGGAGGACAGACGCTAAATGACTGAACAAGAACTGCTGAGATAGCAGAGTGAGCTTATACCATTTCTGTGCTTTACATTTAAGCAATTCTTCATTCGTTGCTCTCCACTCAAAAGCTAGATTTACTGTTTTGTGGAGCTGCAACCTGAGGTGCTCTGTTCACCACATCAGATAGTGCACACATAATCAGCAAATTATTACTCTTCACTGTCTACTGAGATGGCCTCCTTTGAAGAGAAGAGATGCCTAGTCCTGAGGAATGTTCAGCGTCTGCCTTTTTATTGAGACTGTTAACAAGGGGCAATGACAATCAATTCTGACAATGCCTTTTGTGGTACTGATGCCCATCAACTGGTAAATGGGCTGAGAGCAGAACAGTTGACAGAATTAAAGCAGCTATTTGAGAATAAATGGTTTTCAGAGTCTAATTTGATTCCAAGGTCAACTTGGCCACGTCCTGATATTTCTCCTATACTACTTTTATACAAAAATCTTTGATACAGGTTTGTTCACTTCTTAAGGGCAAGCTTCTGCAATACCTGCCCACTTTTCCTCAAACTGAAGGCAAAAATCAACCTAATATTTACATGCTTCTCCCTCATCTTCCCCATTTTTACCTAAAAGACAGACAGATTTTTTCTAGAGGTGACAGAATTGACTGGAAAGAAATCCTGCAGTTTCTCAGTACAATTAAACATGAAAGCAAGCCTTGGCCTTCTGCTAAGTAGTTATACTGTAGGCAATCACTTGTACACAAGTTAACTTATTCAAAGGGTTCTTCTACGTGGTTGGCAGTGCATGAAAGACACAGCTTCAGCAGCTATCCACTTGATATAGAGTTCAAGCAACAGTCCATGGATTAAAGTTTCCTGAATTCATTATCTGTGCTCAGAAATACCCAGTCACCTCCAGAAAGTGTCTGCCTACTGAACTATAAGCATGACCATCATGGCATTCTAAAAAGATAAGCTAAATACAATAGAAAGTACAGAGAATGGCTTCAGTTTTACATTATTAGGCTCTTAAGCAAAACTGGAGATGCAAATTCAGCTCTTCTAAAATTTAAGGGTTGAAGAACACAGAAAACGCAACACCACCATAGCTGGAGAGTTTCTATAATATTGAAAAAATTATAGTAAAATAATTTTCATGTAGTAGTCATTAGCCTTCTGCTTAAGTGGTTATTCTTATATAAAAACGTATATCAGGTAAAAAAGATGACTTTTTGAAAAAACCCAGACAAAAAAATAAACAGAAGAGTGACTTCAAAATACACAACTCCTAATGCTTAGAGATTTGCTGTTTCACTTAACACAGTGCCAAACTTATGATGGGCAAATCCTACTAAATGGCTAACTCCCATCTACATTTCCACACTATCAGCAAAGCACAGAAAGCATCCATTCCCTTGAGAAAGCATGGAAAAGGTCCATTTATTATCAGAGACATGAAAAACACCTTGAGTAAAGAAAACCAAAATAGTAACGCTAAAGTAGAGCAACTTAGTAGTTTGCTTCTGCCTTATAACTAACCTCAGCATGAAATGGTGGGTTTCAGAGGAACACCATTCTGAATTAAAGGTGACATTCCCGTAACTATTTCATTAGTCTTAAAATATTTAAAAAAAAATAATTTCCCTGGTCTATGTCTGTCAGAAGCCTTACTACTGAATTAATATAGTTTCTTCTCAGTTTATTCCACTGAAGAGGTTTGGGATACTATTTTGCAACAGTGTTGGAGATTTTTTCAAAGGTGCAAGGTCAAATGAGTGTATTGGGTCTGCCTGGAATGGAGTTCATTTTCCCCTTAGCAGCTCTCAGAGTGCTGTGTTTTGTATTAGTGGCTCAAGGGGTATTGATAATGCACCAGTGTTTTGGTTACTGGTGAGCAGTACAGCACAGCACTAAGACTGTCTCTCCAACGTTGCCCTCCCCCAGTAGGCTGGGGGTGGGGAAGGTCTTGGGAGGGGACACAGCCAAGACAGCTGACCCAAACGGACCAAAGGGATATTCCAGACCATGTGACATTTGCTCAGAAATAAAAGCAAGGAGAATGGAGGGAGAAGTGGTGACATTCATTATTTTCATTTGTCCTCTGGGAACCACAAGGCTGAGAAACCCTGCTTCCCGGAAAGTGGCCAAACATGGCCTGCTGATGGGAAGTAGAGAATAAACATTTTGTTCTTTTGCTGCTGCACACGCAGCTTTGCTTTGCTTCTATTAAACTGCCTTTGTCTCAGCCCATGAGTTTGGGTTTTTTTGTGTTCCATCTTATTTTCTCCCCTCCCCATCTTGCTGAGGAGGGGGGTGATAGAGTGGCTTGGTGGGCATCCGGCATCCAGCTAGGGTCAACCCACCACAATGAGGTGCTCACTTTTCCAAGAAAATCCATTGTATCTTAATATCTAATATCTATTTTTTTATATCTTGTCTACTGACACTGAATATAATGGTCTGTAGGAGAGGACATTTTGCCTTACCTTTCTCTTACTACATTTTTTCCTACTTTTCATAAGTTAATAATGTATTGTGCTCTTAGTAATCTTTCTTCTACTACAAAACCTCCATAAGTAGTGGTGTTATTTATTGGCTTATTGCCCAGTGTTTGAAGGTGTTCTCACCTGTATTAAAAATTTAGAAGTCTGAATTAATTTAATAAGAATTGATTATGAGTCACTTGAAGGTTCTGAAAATCCCAACCTCCTTAGCAAATTGGGAGTCTAATTTTAGACTCTCCCTCCTTTGCACAGGGAGGATGTAAAATGCTTATAAAAATATAACAGAGTAACAGAGAGTGGTGAAGTTTGCTAAGGTTGGGTGTGGAGACATATGCAGAATACAGCTGACACTTTGCTATCACAAAGTTATTGCTGAAGCTAACAAGCAAGTGGACAAACAAGAATTTCAGTATTACTTACTGTATATTGACTAGTTGTATATCAACTGACTTCTGCATTTTAGCAGAACCCAATCTTGATTGAAGACACAGAAAAAGTTTTCTTTTTTTTCACAGGAAACATTCTTTCTCATTGCCCCTCCAAAGATGAGCAAGAAAAATGAAATATCTTTCAAATCTGGAATAACATTTCTGATCATAACCATGGAGACACAAATACTTTTCCAAAGAAAATATGAGATTTAGGTTTAGAGATATTGCCTGTGATTCGGGAAATGGAGGTTTGGGCTGTTGTTAGAAAGCTAGAGTAGGTACTTGAATTTGTGTTTCCTATATCCCCACTAAACTGTAAGAATGAGTAATACAGTATTACACTGTACATGTATTAGTTCATGCATGAAAATCATGTTGAACACATGGATATGAAATTTGGAGTTAGACTTAATTAAAAGTGTCCACATATCAAAAATATGAACCTGCTTAGGGTATGTGCATTGTTCTGACAGCAATGTTAGTTTGATGTAACATTTAAACTGGCATTAGATGTTTCACTTAGCACTAGATTTTATACAGCTATATTTCTATAAAAATAAGATGTTTTCAAATATTTTTCTAAAGCTTTTATTGTTATGATAGAATTTTTGTAACCTGCATCAAGTCTTTATTATCTTGAAGAAGGAAGCTATAGAACTGCTGCTTTTAAAATCAACTTATTCTCCAATCATCTTCCACTAGCAATTGCAACCTTTCTCACTGGTACCTTCAGTTTAGTACTTGCATTTCTATAGGAGTTCCTGCAAAATGCTCTACTTGATAAGTGCATAATCTTCAGCTTGCAAGCCTGCTCTATGCACTTTTATTTTCCCATTCTCAATTGCAGGTTTCAGTAAGAAAACTATGCTGACAAACTGAAACTAGAGAGACTTTTCAGCAAGTTATCCCAGAAAGGGTCAGCTTTAGTCTCTGAAATACTTAGAAATGTATTGTACATGCCCCTACCATCATAATAACTGAGAATGCTGCTGCGTATAAAATCCATTATCTTCTCTGATATTAGCCTTCACAGTGCTCAAAACATAGTATATTAATGCCATTTGTGATGAAGTACCAGTTGGAAATGAAAGAGACAGGAAGAGTAGTGTTGAGGAGCTTATGAAACCTTCTGAGGAATGGAAGGGGCAAAGATTCACAGATAAAATGGAAGATATGAAAACATGGTATATTCTGCCCAGGTGGTATTTGCAATGCTCCAGTAGTAATAGGCAGGAAGATTCCAGACGTCTCTGCCATACACAAACAAAATGCTTCTGCACATTGTGCAAAACAAGCTACTACACCCTTCATTTGAGGGTGGAAGCTTTCACCCGTTTCAGTACTTTTTCAATTGGCCGAGGTGATATGCAAAGAAAAGTCTACATTTGGTAGTTCATCCTTGCACAATTTTCCAATCGCATTTTAAGAAACACAAGAAAGCTTATGGCTAGATAGAAAAATAAAAAGATGACTCATTTTCAAACTTCAGCTTGCAAGCCTGTTCTAGGGCTAGAATTTGAAGGAGGATCCTCAACCTCAAAGGTCAGTGCCCCCTTCGCTAGGCCGATAGCTATTCTGTGACAAATGCCCCTTTCTCCCTCCTCCTTCTGTCTCCATTTCAAACCTGAGATAACATCCTGACACTATTTTTGACAAAACTTACACCTCTGTTCTCTCTCTTTTCCATTTAGCATGCCTCTACATAATACTAGCTATACTTTGGACCACAGAGTTGAGCTCACATGTAAGCATCTTGTTGACAGAGACATAATAAATAGTTTAGAAGAATTTGTTTAAGAAGTAAGGTACACATTTAATTTTCTTACTCAAATACTATGGTTCATAAAAAGTCATTCCAAAGATTTCATATTGTCTCCAGAATAGCAAACACCTTCCCAAACTTGTAAATAGTATCAACTTTGCCTTTGTTGTGAAAGACAAAGTCAGGTATAAACAGGAAGATCACAGCAGATAAAGTTGCACCCATTTCCTATGGTGTCTTGTACTCTCCTGTTGGGAAGATTTGTTTTGTTTTTAGGATTAGCAGTTTGCCAAATCCACCAAGATAACATTAGAATACTAAAGTGCAAGAGGGTACTCCACCAAAATATTAAACTTCTTGCAAAGGTTGCTAAGAAACAGTCATGACAATGACTTCTTACCTCAGTACAAAGTTCCACTGACATTCAGTAGAGTAAATGGATTTCAACTCACTGCTTTTGAGCATGAGTTCATCACAAGCAGATGTTTACTTTATTCTTCAGAGCTCAACACAAACCTCAAACCAGAAAACAACTATCACAAATTGGAATGCTAATTGGCTTTAACATAGTACAACTTAATGATTTTGAAAAGATCACTGTGGTTAATAGACTTCACGTGAAGAATTAAGTAAAATAGTTGTATCATCTTTCATGTACTAGGCACTGGAAACTGAGACCAAATATTCTTACCTTAGCTTCTTCCCCTTGAGAAATTTCTCTAGCAAGAGAAATGAACGCAAATAGGCCTGAAAAGAGGTTTCATGTTAATAACTAAAATCTTTTCACAAAACCTCTTATTCCACAATTGTATTTGGTGAAGGCCAGTGGATAGTAAGACAAACAAGGAAAGTGTCAACTGTATTACTATGGGCACTACCTGAAGAGACAGAAAAGTCAGTGGGTACCTAGAAAGCAGTGAGGAGAGGAAGGAAATTATGTATCAGATACAAAACTTCTGTTTAATTGGTTTCCTTCCAGTTATGAAAAAAAAAAGAAACAACTTATTAGATGTGAACTGATACAACTCACAAGATAGCAACTTCCAAAGGGCCCAGTTAATTCAGGAGCACCCTTATAAAAGGGCACTCAGTGAGTATCACTGTAAGAAAGCATGAGGGATGCATTCCTGGTCAGTTACAACTTTAAAAATAATTAACTACCCCCACTTGCAATGCTCTAGCAACCTGATAGCTCATCACAGACCCAGTGCATCCTTTTACTCCACTGCAGAAAACCATCTCTCTTCTACGTGAGTGCAAAGAAGCAGAGTATAAAATCAACCTACATGATAAGTGCATAATCTTTAATTACATGGAGAGAAAAAGATCCAGTCAAGGCTTATTGATCCTGAATATGTAATATTGCCATTCAGAATTACCCCTTATTGCTGACAAGATTACTTCCCAAAATATGACAACTAGCATTCTCACAGGTCCCATTTCTGGAGATCATAAGGTCAGCACTCAGAATCTGGATTCTCTCACTACCTCTTAACCATTTAATGCCTAATATTTTCTGAACGTGGGCTGCTCTTCCTCTGGAGGCCTTTGGCTTGCTCTTGCTAATGACAAATTTTGTCTAGAGTTAGGGGAATATTCTTCCAAAAACTCCACATCTACGGAACCTCATTGACCAAACAGGGGAGCCTCCCGCAATATATCAAAGATCTTCCCTGCCCAAGATCAGTTCCTCCTTTCTTCTAAGATCAAAAGACAGCCTCTGTGTGTGCCCAGGAAATATTGTAAGTGCACAAATTCAACAGCATAAAAATAGGTTAAAACACCAGACAATGGCTATGTTTACAAGTACCCTCACATCCACTTTCTCAATTTGTCCATTATAGATAATTTCTTGAAGTTCCACATGTTTCTGAATTTTAAAAATTTTCTCCCCATTAAGGAACTGGCACTTATCTGTCCTTGAGATTACAGAAATCAAACTTTTTTCCAAAACTGTTAACATGACAAGTGTTTACCAGCATGGTGTTTCTGATTGAGTTACAAACTGTATAGAATTGGTGTGTAAGCTAATAATTGCAGTGGATTGTGCAACTTAAATGTGTGTATCAGTGGAAAGATATACCATTCTCTTCTGTATTTCTAAATGACAAAGCTTAATCATAATAAAATAAGTGACTGAGAAAAAAGATTAGAATAATTTCTCAGTTCAGATATTCATTTTGGTACTTAATTTAGTCATTTTTGACAGCTGTCTGAAAATCTCCATGTCTAAGAACAAGATCTGAGCTCTGAGATAACTCTAGTGACTATAACCTCCTAGCCCCACCAAACACAGTTCTCATGTGCTCAGGAGTAGCCTCCACCTCTGGTAGCAGTAACAGCCTACATCCTCTAAAGTGAACTGCTGATCATGGGCCTCACATCAGTAGTCCTACATCCTCTCTGTGAAGGATAGTGTCTTCACTGGGACAGGAAGTTAAGGAAACAATCTCAAAGTTCAGTATCTCAAGAGGAGGAAGTCATGGATGACAATACTTAGAGAAAAATCTCATTAAAGTGGAAAACATCTATGCATAACTGTAAACATAACTGCAATTAGATACCTATACAAGCTGCAGCTGTTGCCATGAGCTAAGCTTCTAAAACGCTGGAGTAGTCTACAGAGACCACCAGCCATTTTAATTTCACTTCAGTGAAGGCTGTGAAGAAAAAAACAAATGCACTCTTTCTCTCTGATGGAGCTTTATTTTTGTTCTTAATTTGTTGTCCTTAATTTAAAATGAGTCTCATTCGAATAGAAAATATCTGAGTGATCTTTCAACACAGTGAAAACAACAGAACAGATTAGCAAGGTGGTTTGCTGGTACTGATGCCTGTGTCACAAAAGTATTTTCAGAAAGCAAGTAGAATCTGTCAAGTCCTCAACGTTAGTCTCTTTTTCTCTAGCAGTATTTCCACAGATTAATTACCTCAAATGTCATTCTCTTATAGATGCATGCACTCTACAGAAGAGTACTTGGTAGCTGCTGTGTGTTTTAGATCAAACAAAGCTCTGCAGGGATACAGTCATAACTCCAGTAAATTATTATTGCAGTGGAATGCTACAGAATAGCTTTTCAGATATATTCTGGGAAAAAATCGTAGCCCAAATGCATTTTCAGAGCAAAAGCTTCACCATGCCCCTTTCTTCACCATTAGAGGCAATCTGTAGTTGCCTTTCAAAATTCATTCTGAGGACAAAAGTTGCTAGCCTTTTAGTAGACATGGGACTCCCACTTTCACCATTACACCTCAGTGAAAAAACTTTCTTTCAGAACATTCATACTTGAGGTACATTTATTTATTAGCATGAAGAGTTTTTATGAATAACTCCTGTTTGTCTGTTTAGTTAACCTGCATCATGTAAACAACACACGTACACACATTCTCCTCTGCAGTTTTGCAGGTTCAGTCCTGGCACTAGCCCTTGGAAATCAGATCCAAAATTAATCTCTACATTCAAAATACCTGAAAGACATTCAGTAACTTATATAAAATTTGCTTCTTATTCTGTTGAGGCAAATCCTCCTATATTTTCAAAAACATGAATGGGTCTTCATCTTGAGGGAATAAAACTAAGCAGAAATAACACAGCTGTGCTGGTCAGTATGAACATAAGTGCTAGAGACGAGTTCACCAGGCTCAAATGCTGCAAGTGACTTCACAAACTTTCATTGTCCCTTTCTGACTTTTGTAAGTCTGAATCTTTCTTCATGATCATCAATGGTTCTTTCCTCCTTAATGTCCATCCTCAGTGACAAAAGATCACAATCTCTTGTTCAAAGGTTTTTCCTTTTTTTTTTTTTTCCTGTGCATTGACATTCCTAAAATAAGACCAAGAAAAGGGTGTAGGTCTAATTATCTCCTTCCAAACAGCGTAATGATCTCCCCTTTACAATTTTTCTTGCTATGGTTAGAATCAAAGAAATTATCCACTGACATTTGAGGGTAAATGTCGCCTAGTACATAACCTACATAAGTAAATCCGTAAATATACAAACAAGTAACATAAACACATTGAAAAATCTTATTTCATATTTGAACCTCACAAAAAGCGAGTCTGAATATTAGAATTATTTTAACAAAAAAAAAAAAAAAGCCTATCCAGTATAATATAATTACTGTAGAAGCCAGAGGGATAAGAAGTCCTTTGAATTCTCGCCATTCTCTGAGCAGCTACTACACTAACAGTTAAAAGGGGCTGAACACTTTCTAGGCTAATATAGGGAAGCACTATGACAATCCTGCTCTGAGCTTCTCTGAGCTTAAATCAGCATGGGTATATTAAAATAATGTCACATAATTTTCCTCATGAAACTATCATTTCGCTGTTACCTGGAGGGATACTGTAAGATACACTATAGTACTATAAATGTAAATATTCTGTACACCAAGTGTTCCATGAGAATGGAAACTTAATGATGTTTGTATTACAACATCACTGCTGGAGTTAGGGTTGTATTAGCATTTCTGTGATAACCCACCCCACTATTTCCCAGAGGTTTATAACTCAACTGTAAAAATATACTGCATGCTGAAATTTAACGTATCAAGTCCACCCCAGGAGCAATTTACGTTTCTTTAAAAGGAGACAACCATCTGCATGTTTTGAGATTGAGAATGTATATATAAATATGTTAAACATAACTTCTGGTGTTCAATTTAATGGAAAAAAACAAAAAACAAAAAACAAAAAAACAAAACCAAACACCACTAATAAAATGGTTATAAGAAAAAAATATATATCCATAACCACCGCTTGAACTGAAGGTGTCAGGTGGAAAAATATGATGAACAATTACAATACAAGTTCAGAAAACTATTTATGAAGAGTCAAAGTAACTGCTAGGAATAAAACCTGATGAAAATTGCTAAACACACATTTTTTTAATGTGTGTTTATTTTTCTGCCTTGTAAAAGACCTAATTGTCATCCTGTTCTCTTTGAGGACACGGCATTGATTTTGCTGGTACAGCTACAGATTCAGTCCCCAAGTTATTGATAGGCTTTTAAAACGCAGGATACACTGTAGCATAAAATAAGCCATAAAACAATTTCTCCTCCTCAAACGTACCAAATGTTCTCCAAAGCTCAGTATTTCCATACTACAGATTTAGCTCACCCTCATAGCCATCATGTCCAGCTCAAATCCCAAGTAGCTATGTAGGGATCAAAGCTTTCACCTCCTTATTCCAGTGCTTATAGTTTTTGAGGTTAATTCTCAAGAGGCCTTTTGTCTGCTCAGATCATATCTAATATGACTAAGATAGACACAGCTCTTTCTATGTCTGCACCTGTATTGTGAAGCTACGATACTTACTTTTATTTCCACAGGTTTTTCTTTGTTACTGCTGTTGTATACATTTTACCTTCTTGAATATAAATGAGGTTTATTGCTACAGTCTAGGTTATCACTGTGAGCTGTTCTAAAGAATTGTAAACTATTCTTTCTTCTATAAGACTCTGGGAATGATCTGAGTCCAAACTTAATGTATGCTTTTCCTCAGAAAACTAACTGCAAAGTTCTGTAGCACAGCCAAAACTGGGAAATAGGGGGTGGAGTGCATGAACACACACAAATTTGAAACTAAGATTTCAGAAGAACCTTGCACTTTGTTTTCAGAGGATCAAATTACCTCCATGAAGCTTCATTTTTGTCCAGAAAATTAAGAGGAATCTTATTATTTTCCCATCAGTTAAAAGTATTGGTATTACAATTGAGTGTGCAATGGAATTTGGAGCAGAATTTGAAAGATAAACACTGGAAAAGGCTAAGCAATCACAATATTGTCATTTGGGGAACATTCCAGACTTTAAATGTGAGGACGCTATTTGCTAAATGTTTATCATTGATAAGACTTCTGCATTGTACAACTGCCGACAGACGATACATTGAAGAGTGTACATGTAAAATACATGAGATACACAGACCGCAAGACAATATTAAAGAACACAAATATATCCAAATGTAAGTATTTTTTTCTTCAGCGTTCTCTGGTTTTGTTCAAGAAAGACGATTGAGAGGCCAAAGCAATACTTGAAACAGGAGTCTTTAGGATGGATACAAGTGAGAAGAAGAAATTATTCAGCTGCAAAAAACTTTGCATGTTTTCATACATTGATGTGCATGAAAAAAAAAATCACAAGTTCTTGAGCAGAAATAGAAAAATCGGATCAAGAATTAGTCACTTGAAGCTGACTAAATCCTTTCAAATAAAACCAGATATTCACTTAGTGAATTAATCATGAAGCTGGGAGCAAGAAAAGCAGAACAGCTTTGAGGTTCATCATCAAACTACCTAATAGTGATGTCTACACTCTGAAAGAATTTGCCTGCACTTTGTGATTAGTCACATGCTATTTCTCTCCTCAATAGTTTCTAGTCCTAGCACTCCAACAGTTTGACAGTACTTGTTTTTCTTCAGATGAAATCACCACATATAATTAATGTTACAGAGGTGTCAAGGAATGTTTGCCAAAGTCATTCAAAAGGTAGCCAGAATAAACCTTGAGAAGGCAAGACTTGTGCATAAGCATTATAGAGAGATCTTTGCCAAAAGTAGTCTTAAAAAACCTTTGATGATGTAGATAACATACCCTTCTCCATCAGTCCTTTCCTGCCCATTGTTTTGCCAATTAACAGGGCTCAACAGAAAGGACACCAGCACCAACCAAAAGAGTAAGCTTATTTTACTGACCATCTTGGGGTAATACAAAAAAAGAAACAATACAATACACAATCAAAATAAGCTAAATATACTGCTAAGCAACAAGACAAGGTTAGGCAATGCATCTAATCATTACTACATAAAGTTAGCTATAGTGATTAAGAAAGATACATCACCAGCTGCCCATCATCCACAGTCACTGGGGTGTTCTGGAGCAGCGAGGGTTTGGAGAACCTCTCCCGGCAATTGGGAAGTCCTGCATAGTGTGTCCACCCGCAGATGAGGCCACCAAAGAATTGCTGTGTGGGGATCAAGGTTTATAGTACTCAATTACCAAACTCAGCAAGTCAGGATGACTTGCATTTTTCTTTTTGCAGAAACATCTGGTACATATTTCTCCAAATTGGATTCCACCCAAAGCCTGGCCAGGGCTTGGGGAGGAATCCAAGGGAGTATTTCTATTGTTGTGGTCTTAACCACATGTTTCTCAACTAATATCTGTCTGGTTTCACCACCTATTTCAGTTCTAACAAAAAACATTGCTGATTGCTGTTTCACTATAAATATTATGGCAAATATAATCTTACAGGGTCCATCTAGAGGTCAACAATTAGCTTGGGCCTGTTAACAAGGCCTTGGCATATCACCCACCAAGTGTCCCTGAGCCCAATAACTAGCCTCAGTCAGGTGACTAGCCCATCTGTAGGACAGAAGGAAGAACAGAGCTCCAAGTGAAGTATAAATTCAAAATCTGGCCTTCCCACCAAGCACTTACTTTCTGGAAAAGCTGTATATTGGCTTTCCAGCCTCAAGCCTTGCCAGATTTGATAAAGTCGCTACTTTCAGGTTTCAGAGTGTCTTTTTTCTATCATTTCTCATCCTACCCTCTCACAGCTCACTTTGCAGATGCACTGAATGATAGTGTTATACAACTCAGCCTGGAGAACTCTCATGGAAATCAATTTGACTAATGCACTCACAGCATAAAAGGGGATATTTAACTGCAAAGAGGGTGTTTTTTTCCCCTGGACTGGAGAACAAGAGCAATCATTTGAGTTAGAGTTTCTACGTGGAAGTTGAAGAGAAGTAGTTTCCCCATGGATTAACATTTCCTGACTTTGCTCTTCACACAAAGGTTACAACTACTTATGTTATATGCAAGCTATGCATAATAATTAGAAACAAAGCACACTGTCTAAATCATCATACTTGTTAGCGTTTCACTGCAGATATCATTTTAATCCTTGAATTTCTAATGTCAACAGTATCTGCTTAGAGTTGTCATTGAAATCTTTACCTTCTCTCCTCTTCATACTGCATTTAAGTGCACACATTGTTCATTGATTATGATTTGGCATTTCTTCCTGGTTTCTATGACCTTGTAGTAGATTTATGCACATGTAAACTTATACTGGTAACCTAGTATGTTATAGAAGAGAGAACTTATATTTGAATGAAAAGTATTGAAGTTACTTAAGATCCTATTCAGCAGTATTATATAGCATAATAAAGGTCAGCTGTGATACGTACTATTGTGTTAACATGAAAAAATATGTAGTAGTAGATGATGGGAAGGGTTTATTTATTATAAAAGCAGGTCATGCATTAGAAATAAGTTTCAGATAGCAATAGACAGTGACGGTGGTTTACTGTAGGCTTACGGGAAAATCCATTTTCATATCAGATGAAACAATCATTTTAAAACTAGATTCAGAATCCCAAATCCTCCCAGAGCAAAAAAAAATACCCGAGGAGCTTTAGAAAGAAGATTTTGTAAGGGCTCTGACCTGGTGTGGTTGTTTCCATCAGCAGGTTTCTTGGTAGTGGATCTATCCATTCATATTAAACTCATACTGAAAAGTCCTCACAGTGACTTTTGGACTTTATGCATTAAGAATACAAGTATTTTCTGTGATGTGCAATAGTTAGTAACAACTAACTAAATCAGGACATTCCCTGATTTATTAAAAATAAACATTTTGGACATTTTCTGACCAATGTGCCTCCATCACCATTCTTCCAGATTTTCTGTGCTTTGGAAAAGAAAAGGGGAAGAATTTATCTGCTCTGCAGTTTCCTTATGGAAGATGATGAGTGATACAAGGTACTTAAGGCCCTGTACAAGTCAGTTCCGAAACACAGTTCATGCATTACTTATGAGATTTCACTGAAATGTAAATCTGAGTGATTTTTTTTTTTTTTTTGTTCCCTTGGTCTCAAATGAAACAACATTTACTAAGTCCAAGGAATCATTTTCACAGTTCCAATTCTAAAGAGAAATGTGTAGTATGGTAAAAATTATTAATAAAAAATAAATACATGTCCAAACAAATAAAGCTTCTGCACTGTAAAATTTCACATTTGTCTGTATTAATGTTTAATGCGTTTGTAAAACACAGTCCTACTTTGCAGAGTATAGCCACAAAAGTGTCCTGCAACCTACTAGCACTTACAATCACAGCATGGGTCCAAAGAGGATTGTCAGAAACGCATCATCCGTGTTTGATAGATCAGGGGAACTGTACAGAGTGTATGAAAGCCATATTGCAGTTACTAACAGGAAAGAGAATGCAAAATATATTTCTGGGTTACCTCTAAAATCAGATATTAACTTATCATTTGATTGGCTTAAGTACACTGAGGAAATTAGCAGTGGGTGTTGGAGCCTGCTAAAAATAAATAAATAGATAAATCTCAGTTATGATCTGCAAAAACCAATTTCACGGCAGGGACCCAAAAAATATTTTTTTTAAAAAATATGCTAATCATGTTTTATAAATGACATGTCTTTCCATTATAATAAAACAAAAATATGCATTGAAAGACCCCGATGTGCTCTACCATAACCAGTTTGCATCCATGCTATTAAGAGCAAAGCATAACCCATAGTTACTTAGACATCTTTAAAAAATGCCTAGTAATCTATCTGGAATATTTTCATCCATCTCTGAGTTACTAAGATATGCAGCTTTTAAAAACAATATCAATTTGGAATACAGCAAGGATATATTTACTCTAGCATTTATTCAGATGATTTTGCACAAGGTTATTTCAGTGATATTGCTGCTGTTCCTGTATTTGTATCCAGCTCAGGTAATTCTCACTTGACATGTAAAAAAGCTCAGGGGGTCTGAGCATAGATACACGCACATGACTAGTTACAATCTGAGTTTGACTTGAGCTCTTTGTTATTGAACAAAAGCTTAAGCTACCAAACTTCCCAGGGAAATAGTTTTAAACAGGTGAATATAAAATACAATTAATGAAGAAGTGAAAGGATATGAAGAGCAATCTGAGACAGAAGTACAAAAAAAAAAAAAAAAAAGTCAAAATAAAATAAGTTTTCCAACCTGAACAAATCTTTGTGGTAAAAACTAAAACAAAAAAGGATAAGAAGAATAAATGAAATAGAGCTGAAATTATGACTGCAACAGAGCACAATAAACTTCAGGCCAGCCTTCTGGGGAAAGGTTAAAAGTACGAATTGTAAACTATATGAAAAGTATTTTGTAGAAACTGTATGTTGTTCCAAATTAAAGCAATCTAACTTATCTTCCCAGACACAATATTGTACAGTTTAATGTGCTTAACTTAGTATTGGTTTTGATAATTTAGATGATTTCTGCCTAACTAGCTTTAATTGTAATGTTTACTTTAATTGACACTCAGCATTTCTATGACTTAGTATGCCAACAAGTCTTCACTGTATAAAAAGACTCAAAAAATATCTTGAAGCCAGAAAAACCAATTCAGATGCTTTCAGAAATTCTCAAAATACTAAAGAAGTTCAAAAATGGTCATAAACTTTTTTCTGTTGAAGGAGGAGTCCAGAATGACTTAGAGTCCACTCCTGTAGCTGATGGCTTGCACACAAGAGAAGGAGGGCATGCCACCACCACATCTCCAAAGCTGAAATTTGTAAGGTAAGAAGGTTTCTAAATATATGTCATTGTCATGTGATTAGGAATGCACTTTTATGCATTGTGCAGAACTCATTTGTGTGTATAAGGCAAATTGGCTTGTTAGAGGGGGATTTTCCAAAGTGTGCATCTTAGTGCGATCAAGGGACCAAGCAGATGGTGAAGTCAGCCGCATCAGGATTTCTTCCTATCAGATTTCCTACGATTACAGTCTCAGTAAGGGTAAATTCCCATTTACAGGACAGAATCTGTCCTGTACTGGAAATACTGGAATATCATATCCTTTACCATTAATTTGGCAGCAAGGAGAAGTTAAGCCAAGGTCTCCAGTTTCATAGGATAGTTTACATCAGAGAACGAAATGTACATGGGTATCTTTGTGCTAGCTTCAATATGCACTGTACTACAATGATAGAGATGTAGTGACAGATTGGGAAACACATACTTTCAACCTCCAGTCTGATATGTAGTTATTAGCCCCTGTGTTGTTGCATATGTAGCTGGAAAGATACAAGTTTATTCATTTTATTCTTAGTATGCTACAATCACACCTACATTTTACTTCATAGTTAGACCTTTAGGGAGTAGCTCTCAGGCTGATTATGCTGGGAAGCTTCCCAGGAAAATGTCATTCAACCTTTGTTTGTATCTTCTCTCCTATCCCCCTCTGCTTTATCCATCTCTCTTCCTCCTGAAATTCTCTCCTTCACATCAAAAGTTTACTGTTATTTTGAAGAAATAGGAATCAAGAACAAGAGAGAAAGAAAGCTGGCTCTATCAGAGTCTGTGTTGAAAAGTTCCTGAGGATGTGGGAAAGAGGAAAGAAACAATGATTGTTGCAATCCAAGATGAAGTTGGAGGTTGGGAGGCAAGGATTTTTGGACAAGCCACTGGAAATGGGGGTGAGGAATACATATATTTACACATATATTTGAGGGACAATGGGAAGTAACATTGCATAGAATTTCCAACATCTACTGCAATAGACTATTCATTAAATCCTTGCTTTGCCTCCATTCAGTCAACTTCTTGGTACCATTTCAAAATGAGCCCAGGCTTAAATATCTGCAAAGCTCTTCGGAGTGAGTACAATAGGGGAAGACTTTTTTGAATGACAAAGAGAGAATATTGATATGTTGAGGTATTTCATCTGTTTAAAACCTTTCTTCCTTTTATCGAGCATGTGTTAAATTTTCTAAGTTCCTAGAGCTAGAAAGAGGCCTCTTTAATTATAAATGTGAAAGAATAAATACAAGTCTTTAGTTTGCAACACTTCACTTTAGATTTAAGAATAAATGTGATTTAGAATATTCCTTTATTTTATACCAGTTTTTAGTAACTGGAAGTCAAAGCAACTGAATACTGAGAGAACAATGTAACCAGCTTTGAGAAATTCAGGGAAGCTGACAGGCTCCTCTCAGACAAAGACACAACATACACATGTCCTAGAACTCATCTGGAAGGGATACTATGTGCTCTAATATGCATTTCTGCAAGTAAAAATGCTTTTTTCTCTGCTTGTGGCTTGCAAAACCTGCTCATTGCAATCCTAAAACTATTCCCTTAAATAAAAAGGTGGTATAGTTGCTAATATCCAGCCTGATGTCCCATCTTTGAAGAATCTCAGGAGAGAGCAAACTTTCTTCCTTTTCTCTTCATCACTACAGGGATCATTAACAAAGATGAGAAGGGACCACAATATTAATAAAGCCTTAGCTGTGACTCCAAATAGGTGCAGGGAATTCCAATACTGCAAAAGCAATAGCCTGGGCTTCACCCAGAAATGAAAGCAGCAAGGCAGATATTATCTTTCAATGATATGAACAGACAGGACTGCAGCCCTGCCAGTCATCTCACCATCTGGGCTTGAATGGAGCAAGGAAATACAGTCTGGAGCACAAGCTATTTCCCATAGCCACAAAAGCAATAGCTTCCCCTAGACCCTGCACAGGGGGAGAAGTTAGGTACCATTTAAGCAAAATAAATGTATGGATCACAGAAGAGAACAGGGAGTGAAACTGGTACCTTTGTACTAACCTTTCTGCTCGGAGAAGCAGCAGCCCTGGTTTCTATTAGCCTAGAAATAGACTGAAAATCAAGAAGGCAAGCTGAAGATCAGCTGCCCACTATTATCCTATGAAAGTGATTCCCCCAGCTTTTCAGTAGACTATCAGCTGTGCATATCTGCAAGTCAACATCAGCAATGGCAGTGTAAAACTTCAGTGTTTTGCGGAGCTATAACAAGGGGAAGAGAAGATGAGTAGTAAGGCTAAGGAAAGCAGAGGAAGAGTTTAAATCATGCATAATCCTTGATCATGCATATCATGCGTAGATCCTGCATATTTTTGCACAGTTGTAGCTATCATAGCTACAGAGAAATCCTTTAAGTTTGAATCATGTTTAAAAAGCAAGCAAAAAAATCCAGAGATACGGGGAGATCAGAAATGAAAAGCTATGCTACTAATCACTCCTTGCATGAGCAACACATCAATTTGAGAGTGAGAGTTATTGCCCTTCCCCCCTCACCACAGCCTAACACATGAAATTAAAAAAAAAAAAAAAAAAAAAAAAAAAAAAAAAAAAAATAGGGAGGCACCAGACTATCCAGTTAGGAACTAAACTGAGAGACCATACATGCTGATCAGAAGATGAGAGGAGTCTGTTCGGGGGTAAAAGTCATAATGATCGTCATCTCGCTTGAATTTACCAACAGCAAGTCTTCCTTCCATTGGATTTCCATTTAATGTCATCAAACTTCAGATGACATTACTGCATAGATTACAATGCTCAAGTCTCCTCTCACAACCAGGAGAGCAAGAAACATGGTAACCAAGGATTCAATCCTAATTAAATCCATATTACTGCCAGGCTTATTCCAAGTCCTGAACCTTAAATATATCCTTACCAAAGGGGGAACTAAGCCTGGGGATTTCATAACAGCAAATATTATCTTATTCTGAAAACATGTAAAGCCTGTTCATACGAGGATCACAGGATAACTCAGCTTGGACAGGACCTCAGGAACTCTCTAATCCAAGTTCCTGCTCAAAGCAGGGCCAACTCTGAGGTTAGAGTTCTGGAGCCTGGCTCCATCTTCTTGATGTCCTACTTGTAGGGACTGGGAGCTGTTGTTAAGTGTCCCCAAAGCTGTCTCTTCTCCAGATTGAGCAAGCCCAATTTCTTCAGTCTTTCCTCATAGGACAAGTCCTCCAGCCTCTTCACCAACTTTAACGTTGAACATGAGGTTCTAGATGGAAGAATGCATCACAAATTCCTTCATTCATCCAGCAACAATTTATGGAAGAGATACTGCAGAAGGGTTAGAAATGAGGTAAGATTCACTTTTTATAGCAGTGCCAAGATCTATACTGGTACAATCAAATACCAAACTGCTATGCTGAAAAATATTATTATAGCATCACATGTAGGAGATAATCCATAAAATCACAGGAAAATTCAGGTTGGAAGGAGGTAATCTAGTCTAACCTCCTGCAAAAAGCAAGGTCAGCCATGAAGTCAGGGTCTTAATTCTTCAGTCATCCTTTTACCTCTGGCAGCAGATTAAGAATTCAAACCTTATTTTCAAAAAATCCATTTCTTACTACCTCACATTTCATTATAGGATTCTAAGGAATGAAAATATTTCATTATGAACATGGGAATTACAAGGCAAAAGGGAGGGGTAGCCATCTGTAGTAGAACACGCTGCTCCTGTTTACATTCATCTCATCAGTTTGTTTACAGTGAACCCTCCTGAACCTCTCCTTGCTAGATGGGATGCCATCCCTTTGTGTTAAGCAGGCTTATGCTTAAAGTCAGAATGAGCAGATGGAAAGAAAAGTTTTAACAACAAGAGTGCTCTTCCATTGTACTTATGATGACAAAACAGTACAAAGTGTCAGCACTAGGCAAAGTCTACTGTTATCTACTATATTAGGTATATTACTGATTTTCTTAAATCCAGAGTAGGCTGTTTCTGAGCAACTTGAAACATTAAAAGATTAAAAAAAAATAGTCAACTGACTACAAAATTCAAAGTAAAGCTTTTATTCCATGCCCTATCATTTTGTAAATAATGAATATAAAACAGGCAGCCAACCTACAGCCTTGGTTCAGAGGCAGTGCACAAGTACAGTTAATCTTCCTCTCCACTTGCTGTTTTTCAATCAGGGGTGCCTTAGGCACAGGCAGGAGAGGAAATGAATGCCTCAGACAGGCAATTACAGCCTGCTTCTAGCTGACGTCTTCAGTGTTAAATTCAGATGCAGCAGTTTGCACAGCAGTTTCTGGGCTCTGCTTCTAGGTCTTCCTAACCTCCTGGGATTGCTGGAGGACCCCTAGGAACTCTCGGAGGACCATCAAGGTTCCTACTGCTGACAGGAAAGGATAACTACAAGAGGCTGCAGCTTCTAGCAAGCTTTAGCAGCTTCTAACAAGAACTAGCATCTGTTCTTGATCAAAGGGTGTTCTAGCCCTAACCAGGAGACTAGGACAGTTCAAGCATCCTTTCAGCATGTACTAGAGAGAGGCCCAGAGTGCAGCAGTTTGTACAGAGGGGTGCCAAAAACTCTTTATACATGCCTATGCAGTGACAGTGACATGACATAGGGCACAATCCCCACCAGTGACTGGAGCAACTAGCCCTGGCATCCTTTTTGACAACTGAGGACTGCTTGGAAGAGATAGGATGTACACAACCAACTGGGGCAAAAGCATCCTGCCAACAGGCTAGCCAGACTGATGAGGAGAGCTTTGAACTAGGAACAAGGGGGCAGGGAGAGGTGGCAACACCCAATACAGCAAGGAAGTGATGGATGGGATTGGCAAGCAAAGTGTGCAGAGTGATGTGGACAGAAGACATCTCAATCAATAGAAATTGGGTGAAGAGGCCACTCCAAGTATATGCACACAAATGAAATACCAAATGACAGCAGATTGCATATGTTTTTGCAGCATGGGGAACAGGCAGGAGTTATTAGATGTCCATGTGCAGTTACAGTGCTACAACCTCATTTGGATCATGAAGACATGGTGCGGTAACTCACTCGATATGACTGCTGAAGTGGTGGGTACAGGTTTGTTAGGAAGGTGATAATGGATTCAGGTGGATTCACCATTACAAAGGCCAGGATGGTGAGGAGGGGGAGGTGTCCTTGATATGAGAACACTAGACAGGTAACGAGCCAGTTGACAGTTTATGGGTCATAATCATTGGGCAGACCAAAATCAGTAATGCTGTGGTAAGTGTCTCCTACCAATCAGCTGATTAAGAAAAAATATTGGATTTTGTGACCTTCTTCAGACAACTGAAATAAGCCTCACATGCACAGGCTTTGGTCATCATGTAGACTTTTAGCACCTCGGTATCTGCAATAAGCAATCAAGGATGTTTCAGGCATGCACTGAAGATGACTTCCTGACACCAGTGATCAAGCTGCCAACAAAGGGAGTTGCTCTGCATGACCTTATACTTACAAACAAGGAAAAGTTGATCAAGGTGTGAAGGTTTGGGGCAGCCTTGGCTGCTGTGACCATGAGATGTGGAGTTCAGGATCCATGGAGAAGTGAACAAGGAAAATAACAGGATTAGAACCCTGGAATGTGGAAGAATAGACTATGGCTTGTTCACAGGGACCTGCTTGGAACAATCACATGGACTATGACTCTAGAAAGAAGAGTCCAGGAGAGCTGTTTGATTTTTCAAATATCACTTCCTCCAAGATCAAGAATGGTCTATCCCAACATGCAGCCTGCACAGATGAACAGGGAGCTTCCTGAAAAGGGAAGGGCAGAAGTCCTGCATCTTGGAAGGAATAATCCCATGCACCAGCACAGCCTGAGGGCCAGCTGGCTCAAAAGCATCTCAACAGGGATGGACTCTGTAAAGAGGGAGTGGACAAGTTTTATCATTAGCCCGCAACATGCCCTTGTAGCAAAGCTAGCCTCCTGGGCAGGCTGAGGAAGGTGATTCTTCTCCTGCACTCAGCACTGCTGAAACCTGGGAGTACTGTATCCAGTCTTGGAATACCCAGTACAACAGAGACATGTACATACTAGAGCAAGTCCATTTAAGGACCATAAAGACAATTAACCATCAGAAAAAAAAAAAAAAAAAACACACCACATATTTACTGTGAGGAAGATTAAAGTTTGGAACAGGTTGTCCAGAGAGGTTGTAGAGTCTCAGTCCTTGGAGATATTCAAAATCAGATTTTACACAGCCCTGAGCAACCTGCTTTAGCTGACCCTGCTTGGAGCAAGGGGGCTGGACTGGACAATCTCCAGATGTCCCCTCCCAGCTCAATGAGTCTGTGGTTCTGTGATCAGTTTTGTCGCCTTTCCAAACTCATAACCAAAGAGGAGGAACCTTTAATCGTGTCATGTGTACACTTGTGGTCACTTGATGGGAAAACTCATCTGTTTTAGCTATATTACAAGAATGCGTTCACTTCCATAACAGAAGAGGATCACGACCTAAAAACCCTGGAGTACTGTAGGAACACATGTATGCTGCACTGCGTCGGAAAAAATGGGAACCGCTGACAGAGTAGATTCTTTTAGTTAAAAAGGCAAAGTGATAACAGAGACATTATAATTAGCTATGCATTCAAAGCTATATTTGCTGGTAGTGGAATGCGCAGGAAGAATTACTCTGATTTACAGTAATTTGCCACTCAGGGTTTCCAACTTCACAAAAAATGTCTAATGAGTTCATATTATAACAGCAAAGATGAGGAAATTCCCCAGGAAGGTTTTCTGTGTTGCAGTATTTTTGCATCCTTTCTCCACTCTGATTACATTCACGACTGTACTTGCTAACAAAAGAATTAGGAAGATTGAAAACCTATTCACTAGGACCAGGCACCAACAAAAATGTGTCTCATTTGCAAAATATTTATAATTTCCATAATTTTTTTATTTTGCAATGGTTTGAACTAGAGATCATTCTACAAACAGTCCCAAAAAAGAAAATTCCACTTCAGACTAACCGATTAACTCTGGCATCTGCAAAGGAAAGCAGAGATGGAGGTTCACCCTCCTGCTCCAAATCAAACAAAGCAAGGACTTGAAGCTTGGTCTCCAAAATTCCAGTCAATACCTGATGTGTTAATTCAGTTGAATAAATTATGCAAAAAAAAATTCTATGGCACTAATATGACTTTACTATCCCTTTACAATATCAAACACTAAGATAAACCTGAGTTTTAAGGTACACAGACTTCAGCTTCTTAGCAATCACCATTATAATTTTTTAACATTTTATGGAAAAGAGAAAAATAAGCAAAAAAATAATTTTAAATCTAAAGTGAGGTATTTAAAGATGGGGATTGGTTTGGTTTACAAGGGAATCTTTTTCTACCACTAAGCACGTTGCACAGGATAATTGCAATGTTTACAGAAATTCTTTTTAGGAGAGCAAGGCATTCTGTGGGATGAATTAGGTTAATTTTAAGAACAAAAGAGAATGAGACAAAATAAGAAGCATCTACAAAATCAAAAAGTTAGAACACATAATACCTGTTTGTGAATCTTACATCACCATGTTACAGTTAGATGATGTATATGTCCACATACCTGCACACCTAAAATGCAGGTATGCCTGCACAGCAACATGCAATATCACTGCTGTTTGCACAGACAAACCAAAGCTAGCTTTAGACTAACTAGATAGTTGTTGCTGATGATTTAATCACAACAGCTCAGTGCAGACTGGAAGACCTACCCAGAAAGCTTATTCAAGACCTTTTGGTAATCCCTATCAAGAGCTATACTTCCAAAAAAACACTAATAAATATATTTGAAATAGAAAGTTTAAAACTAACCTTATATATTGGCACAAGGTGTAGTCATTCAATACCACTGTAAAGATATTCTCTTACACAGAGATCCTCTATGGACAGAAAATAAAAAGGAGCAGACTATAAAGCCGATGAAGAGGCAGCAACCTCATAAACTCGTACCACTTGTACCACTCCCTATCTAAGAAATGTCTGTCTGCATCTTTGTTCAGAGGTTCACATCACAATGTTTCAGAAGACACAGTCTTACATGGCTAAGAAGTGGTCATGGCAAGGGTCAGGGAGACTACAAGAGTAAGACCGTAATTTCAGACAACTGAGGCCCATTAACTAACACATGGTCAAGGATCCCTTCTTACTGCAATGCTGTCTGATCAGTCTCTGCCTCTCTCCCAAGGCCAGGTTAACCGAAGACCAGAAGTAACTTGAGGGATCCTAGGATGTGACAGGAGCTGTGAAATTCAAGCCCTTGATCTAGCTTCCCTCCAGAAAGGAGAGAGGTAAATGGACAAACATCTAATTGTTTCAACCACCCGTGTTGTTTAATCACCAATTAGACCTCATTTCTCATCTGCTAAGTTCAACCTATTGATTTCCAGTCACACACTCTTCGTGTTTCCTGTAAAGATATGCCTCCTCTCTCTGCTCAGAGAAAGCAGCCACACACGGGCTGTGAGCCCACTCCAGCTCAGCACCCAGCAGCCGCACTAGCCCACGGCTCTGCCCATGCCTAGATGTCCACCCAGGGAGCCGAGCATTTTCGTGCAGGCATAGCTGCACACTCTGAAAGCTTCAGGCTGAAGTTGGCTCAAAGCGAGCATCTGACTATGCAGGTACTACAGCTGAAAGCAGCCCTTGAACAGTTCTACCAGCTTCTTAAAATGAGCAAAAGCATCGGTATCGGAAACAGTGAATGGCAGTCATATGCATAGTGGAAACAGGGAAAAAAAATAGAGAGTGATAACGGTAGCCCACATCTGAAAACAAACAAACAAACAAAAAAGGCTTGCATTTATTTTCTAGCTATTTTATATGCTAACCAGTATAAACCTATTGTTGTTGCAAGACATCAAGTTATCTCAGCTACGTACTGAACATTGTTCTTGTCGCAGAGAACTGAACGGGTCATTCTTATTTACCTTTTCACGGTTTATATTGCTTATCAATACTACGAAATCAAAATTTTTAGCAAAATGATAGTCTGTCATTTTGTGGAAAGAAATGTATAACAATGCTATGCTTCTGTTTTTTTATCTGCATCTATCAGATTAATCTGACTACTTCTAAGCTTTCCTCTTCAGAAGAAAAAACTCTGTTAGAACTAGGAGTTATTATTATTATGTCTTTCTAATGTGCTTAACAAGACAAATCATTACAGAATTCAAACACTTTGGCAAACATACATTCCTGGCAGGAGAATGGACATTGACATGGCAGCAAAAGCAGTTTCTTATGCTCAGGAGACACTCTAGAGGGCTGTCCTGGAACAGAACTTTAGTTCTGGATGGGCTTAAGTCAGATAAAAACCAATTGAAAGAAATAAAACAAACAGGAATATTGGAGAACAGAAATTGCAACAGTTCCTATGAAGAAACAAAAAAAAAAAAAATACAAACCTACCACACAGAGATAGCTGTAGAGACAGAGGCTGATTAACCAAAAAATATAGCATCTGATCCTGTGTTTGGCTAGATGCTGAAAAGCAAAGTCCATTTATTTAGAAGAACAAGACGACAATGCTACAATCTGTTTAAAACAAGAACGTAATTTTCAGAAGCATGTCCACTTTCAGCAAGTGCAGTTGCTGGGGGAAAAACAGGAATCGAATCACACTTGCTGCTAAATACATATTTAATTGCTTATGTTTTTTTTATATTTTGTTTTGCACCAGACTGTTTACTCTGCTCGTGACGGTGGGAATTAGTGTTGCAGTTTTCTGCCTCCCTTAATCAGTCTTCAAGTGCCCCCTAGTGGCCCTCCGGGAAATAGCGCAGCCTGCTAAAGCACGGCCAGGGGAGAACTGAGACTACTCCGTCAGATTTTATTTCATGTGAAAACATTTCATTGTCTCCCTCCAGTCGATTTTATCAGATTTTAGTGGTTGAAGTGGATTCTGCATCTCTGGGAATATGAATTAGTAAAAGTGAATCCAGTAAGGTCCTAGACTGGTGTAACACAAGAAGTAGCACTGGTCCTTTCTATAGAGCCTTCTAACCTATCCGGCTGTGACAGAGATCTGCAGCACTCCGGTATCAGCTCTCCACACCGGCTCCCACCCGTCAGGATACTTGCAGTGCCATCAGCCCAACACAGCGGGCCCAAGGGTCATCATTAGTCTCACAGAGGACATCCAGACTCCATCTCGTCTTTCCTCTACTCAAATAGAAAGGATAAGAGACTGTGACTCTGTTTAGATATAGGAACATAAAACTTACAGAACAGATTTACCTCTTCTGAGGCTTTGGAACAATGCGTCAGGGCCTGATATCCATCCATCGAGCTACAGCTGGTTGCATCAAAGTAAGCAGCTACAGCAATAGATACTGCTGAAAACTGCAGTTATTTAACCACATGCAGACATAGCATTTTACAGAATTGTAACACTTTGTATTTTCCTTAGGGGTGAACAAATCAGCACTCTGTGATACAGTAAAAGGAAGAGAAAAGAGGGATTATCGCTTTTTTAATCATAAAAATAAAGAGATACGACTTACCCAAAAGCCTGTCAAGAATTACATAAAAAAATCTGAAATTACCTGAGCTTTTGGTTACCTGACTTTTGCTTGAATCAGGGACTTCTTCCTCCCTACAAAAACAGGGTAAATCCAAAATGAGCTCTGTCTTTCAGACCCTGATAATCTTAACACTGCAGTGTTAAGAAAACAGCTTGTTTCTCAGATGCTTGAATATTACTTCTGATGTACAGGGATCTGCCTGTCTTTTGTGATATGTTGTGATAAGTTAATTTCTTCTGCAGAGTTTTACTGGAAAGGAATTGTACTGCAGTATAGAAGTCAAATGGAAATAAACTGTTACAATATTTTCAGCTGCACAATAATTTTTTTCTTTTTTTTTTTCTTTTTTTTTTAAGAGAGAGTCCTTTAGTCATCACTATCACATCATATAAACCCCAAAACAATTGGGGAACAATAAATGTATCCAGCTGGCAAATCTCAGTGACAAGATGTCCTTATAATTAGGGCAGCATCATCTGTGGCATGGTTTCTAAGTGCTTTCCTCATCCCTCCCACACAGAAATCACTTCAACCTTGCCTGTTTACTTAGCATTTACACTGATGAGAAGAATATAAATTCCTAGACAGATGACACTGTACATATACATCAAGAATATTTTAATTCCTCTCAGATTTCTCTTCTCTTTGGGATTAAACAAGAGTTCATACTATAACCCAACATTTTTCTGATTTTATTATTTGTGTCCAATTAGAGAGCTATTTTGGCTTGACATTATTCATACTTGTGTTAAAAGATTGTCAACAGCTGTTCCAGATCAGTGTAAGAACTGATTTCACATCCATTTTATCTTCAGAATTAATGAAGAGAAAGAAGCATCTGACTTGCTGCATGGTCCATGGAAAGTGGCTTTGTATCTCTGCTCGAGTTTCTACATCAGTACCGCACCACCTTCACAGACATTTCTCAGGAATCACTTTTTTTACATTCATACAGTTCTAATCATAAAAAAATGCAGAGGAAATAACCAGCCACATTTTTATATGCATCTTATAGTGGTGTATTTAAAATTTGCCTAGTGCAGATTCCAAATTTTTTAAAATGTCGTCAGATCATAGATAATAGGACCCAAAAGTTTATTAGTCCATCTGGTCAAACCAAGACAACAAGACTTTATACTACAAGATTTTAAAACACCCTATAAGGCCACAGCAAGAAGCGCTGTGCAGTAATGAATTAATTTATTTACATTTGCCACAAGCAGCTTGTTCTCTCATTCTCTTCCCTGTAACCAAATTACATATGCAAAGCAGGATCTGGTAGGATTGTTTTTCCCTGCATAAATATATACATACTGCTGTGTACTTGTATTAGAGAAGTCAAGGTCAAAAAAGTATGTGTTCCATTTGAAGCAGCAACTCCCACTGCTGTTCCTATAGGAGACTATTAAACAACCTCTGCTGAAACAGACCTTATTTTCATACTAAAGAGCAACAATTAGCCAGAGAACCAAAGTGTCTATGTCTGAAGGGTTTCTTCTGAAACTTGTATTTGGTAGAGTGCTGAATGGACCCAACTTCTAAGCACCTTCAAGGTCTTGGGGGTTCAAATTGGGTCAAATAGACTGGGAACAGAATCACTAAAATATTGTTTGTGAAAGACCTCTGAAACTCTCCAGTCTAGTCTTGCCCTTTGAGAAGGATTCTCAGCAGCACTGAATCAGGTCACCTGTATGAAACCTCCAAAGATGGTCACCTGCCCAGGTGTTGCACTGCACTCCTAGGAATAAAGGATGGCTAACCTGACATTCACCGTGCAGAAATTGTGGCCACTGCCCCTTGTTATATCACCTGCACCTTCTGAGGAAAGTTTGGTACTCTAATTTTCATAACTCCTCCCCTTAACTCCTTAGCCTCTACATGACTGTAAGCAAACACAGCTTTCTTAAAGGGTATGTACCCTGTACATGGTGCACGCACCATGGTGTCCCACTGACAGAACCTCTCAATAAGTAAATTATGTTTTTACTTAAATGAAACATGTCTGTGTTCCAAGTCAAAACTTCCTAAGTCACTAGGTTTCATGTTTAAACATTCTGTATTTCTGTAGACTCCAAAGCTGCAGCTAAGACACCATTTGCTGGACAGAACAGTACAGGAAACGGTAGAGGGTCTTTCAGATGCTATGATGCAAGAACTCACACAAAGAATTTATCTTCTCCCCAGAGAATACTATTCTGTATTCTGTGGCTAAAAATACCTCAAAGCACAGTTTAGGTCTGCACTAAAACCTTTGCATGTGTCTTGTTTACATTCAGCTATAGTTATGCTTTCAGCACCTGCCTCTGGATCATTTTGATGGCAGTCATATCACTTTACATGACTGAACAATGCAATATATCATGCATTAAATTGCTTGTATCTTAGCTCAGCTCTTTCTAGATATTGCCAAGTTGCATAATGCCACAGCCAACTACACTATCCTAACAGATCTTCATCATATCTCCATGTAAACTCTAAGGAGGTCTGGAAGAGGTTTGACCCTCTTCAAAGTATTGAGCCATGAGACTGATCAGTTAGCAGAAGCATGGTGCTCTTGATACTAATGTTTGTCTTGGAGCAAATACATACAATTTCCAGATTTACAATGACAATCTAAAGTGGACACATCAACAGAATAACTAAAGACATAATTTGATTATCAAACTGAAATGCTAGAAATTAGAATGTGGAATGTATTTTTAATATATATTCTATGATTTAGCTCAAAGCAAGAGCAGCAGTGTCTGGCCTGCAGTGTAGCCCTCAAGTATCACATAAAGCTGAGGTTAATGTAGGATCTCCTTTTTGCAGCTCTTATGTCAGTCACTTCCTTTCCAGCCACTGGTCTAAAAATTGCTTATTTTATCCCTGGACATTTTGACTTCATAAAACAACCCTAGTTTTAGTTTAGAACTGTGTCAGCCTGAGCTATATCATATTTTCCTCAGTCAGATCTATTTGATCCAATGCATCCAGTTCACTGGTTGTTGTGACATCTGCATTCAGAGAGCCATGCCTTTCCAACATGGCAACAAACAAAAAAAATCACAGACTCTGACAAGTAGCAAACTTCTCAGAACACAGAGCAGCTGAGACAAGATCTATGACAGACAGCACAGCTCAAAATTTCATGTAAGAGTTGAAAGATGAACTTTTATTTGTAAGTTGTATGGTGCAGTTTATAGGCTGTTGTTATGTAATTTTGCAGATGCATGGAAACAAATGAGAAAACAATATTTTACTTTTCTATTCCAAAAGAAAATCAGTTTAATCCTGGATTTGAAAGTTTTCTGGCTGCCCAGAGGCAGTGATAAAACCTAACATCTACTCTACCCGCCAATATTTCTGTGCAGATAACTCATCTAGAATCACAAAGGTTTGGGGTTGTTTTAATCTAGCAACTGTTCCTGAGGATTTCCATCACTTTTACACAAATGCGAATGTTTTCCATGCATTGTTGCACACCAGCAACATTTTCCAATGTCTTTCACCAATAAATTTGTACAGAAGACCACAGCAGGAAATTCTACATGCCCCATTGGGCTAGCAATCATTAAATATACAACATCCTAATGAAAGGCAGTTTATAGTACCAGCAAATAACTTTTCACACACTGACAACCAGTTTCTCAGCTTTTGAAAGGCGAATAAAAAAGCTTCCAGCTGCCATACAATATTTGCAACCAAACAAAAACTAATCCTTGGCAAATGTCTTTGCAAAAAATAACTACAGAGAATAATAAAGTGGTTAAAAACAGAGTCACACCAACAGGAAAAACAAACATTAAAACAATGCTTTTTAGCCCTCTTTCCCATTTCAAGTTGATATGACTCACTCTTCCACATCATTCTCCCACCTGTGCAAACTTTGCTGCAATATACCAATTTCCAGTCTTTCAACATAGACAAATATCATAACAACTGTCCTGGACTCAGCCAAATCTCACATATCTCAGCATTCAATAGTACACAACTTCCATTTAGTTCATCAGAAGCCTGGTGCAGGCTGACACAGTAGTATTTTGACATTCAACTATGTTTTTCATAGAAATATGATAACTTCATGTGTGAATCTCATTTCAAAAACCTGAACAAGACAGAGGAGTACAGTGTTGCTTGAAAAGGGTGATGAAGCAATTTGGCAAGAAATAAACCCCCTTGCATTCCTAAAATTCCTGCTTACCCTTAGATATTAGAGGAGCTGGGGGCTGCTAGGCTTAGATCCTGAGTGATGCTCAATTGAGCACTACGAGTCTGACAACAGAGGATTTGCTCGAGAGTGCGCTGCACTCCTCTACCCACGATTTATGGACCCTCACTGCTAAACCTGCAGAATTTAGCGGTGTTCAGTGGGGAGCAGAGTGGCTAGTTATGGACAGGCACAGTTTACTCAATGTGGCACTACAAGTCTGGGTACGTTAATTTCAGATTCACTCGATAGTGCCCTGCACCTGCCATCCAGTCATGATCTATGGATTCTCACAGCCTATCAGGCAGTGCCCAGTGAGAAATTATGCAGCGATTTAATAAGCAGATAAGGCACTTTAATAAAGCAACAAGAATATAGATTTGTGAGGAATACAGATTTGTGTCGATTGCCGGTGATAAATCTACTGTCTGCAGAAGTATATACAAGCATCAAGGTTACAAATTACTGAAAGTGCTAAGTTAGAAAACAATTCCATAGAAATTTCTAAGTCTAGGTGCAGCTAGATCCAATCCTAGTCCCAGGCTTGATCGATGGTTTATATCTAATGGATTACATATTTGCAATCAATCCTTTATATCACTTAGCTGAGATTTTGTGGGTTAGCATGCTATTAGTCACTTACCAAGGATCTGTCGCAGCAAGGAATCTCTCAACCTCAAGGAGTAACCTTGAGAGGTATCCCTACTCAAGGGGAGATCCTGTTGTGCAGCCCACTGTCATTTCAGAAGAGCTCAATGGGCCCCTGGGCTGTCCACCGTTTGTGGAGTAAGATCACTGACCTATAGTCATATTTGCATATCAGCCGTATTTCAGTCGGTGCATGCTCAGCAAGCCCACTGCTCTTGGAGCAAGTTGCACAAGATAGCCCTTGGCTATTGTATTATTATCAGTCTCCCCTGATCTGGATGCACCAAGCACAATCAGATAGAATCCATTATGATCACCACTGGTGGTTACCACTTGTAGGGTTATGGGAAATAATCAGTTGGGGGTGGGGGGAGCACACCATCACATACAGATTCTCGTCTTCCCTTCCCCCTTGGCTGCACATGGACCTATGACAGTCTTCAGGGCAGCAGGACCATGATTATAAACTGGACATTAGGGATAGAGAATTGAAGCCTTCCAAAAGTGCTTGTATTTCATTCTTTTTGGACTGCAGGAGCTAGTCAGCAAGGCAGATGATGGCATTAACCCCCTCCAATACAGCTAGAGGAGCGGGTCAGACCTGCATCCAGAGGAGGAATGCCAAGGAGTGAGTAAGGCCAGTGAAGTCAAATGGGGAGGTTTTGGGGTTGTTATGGGCTGGGTATCAGCAGGACAGGAGAGGCCATGCTTGGCAATACACCCAGGTACAAATCCAACCTGGCAACAGTAACAAAAGAGGCAGATTATTTGAATCAACATCAAAGGTTTTATCACAAACCCCTCATCCAAATCCTACCCAAAAAGTATCTTGGCATTTAACTTAACATGATACATGTGGAACAAGTCCTTCTGGGAGCAAGACTACCATGCAGCACTCTCAGTAAGAATTAATCCTCCCAGCCAAAGCCTGTATTCCCAGAGAGCAAACTGCAACTTTCTCAGAGAAGACAGAGAGTTTGCAGCTATGTGATGTGACTTAATACAGAGCCAAAGGGGATGGCACACATCTGACCTATTTTAAAACAAAATGTAGAAACAACCCTTAGCAAGAAAATATGAGCTTTACTTTCAAACGCAGGCAGGCCAAAGGAGCCCAATTATTTACCACCCAAGATGCTAAGGAGGAAAATAAGTCTCTCAGCTTCCAGCATTGTTACCGAATCTCAGAAATATTCATGTCTCTAATTATCAGATCATATTTCTAATATCCTTCACCAATACTCTCCTCTCTTTCTCCTCTTTTTTTTTCCTGATCATCAGCAAGCTCAGCTACAAATTTCATGAACTGACCCCATTTAATACTTAAACATAAATGAGTTTGGATCTGAAAAATATGATGTTATAAAGAAATAAAGGGACAAATGTGTGTTTAACTTTCAACTCAGTTTTAATCCTGTAGTTCCACAAAAGAAAAAATAGGCTTTTCCTGCTCTCAAAATTTTAATCTGCACTTCATCAAAGAAAAAATGCCACTAATGCAGAAACAGTATATTGCAAAGGTACAAAAATTATTTCCCTATTTCTTTAAGCCTGTCCTCAAGAACTCCATATAAAAAAAAAAAAAAAAAAAAAAAAAAGAGGCTCTTTTTTAAGCATTTTGACTTAGTCATCTCTCTTAAAAATTGTTGTGTGGTGTGTTTGTAACTTGCACCTTAAAAAAACCAACAGCAACAAAAATCAATTGCAAGTTGTGTTTTTTTCTTTTCTCTCTCGCAAAGGAACCTGTGCAAGGATCACCTTTCAGCACATCTGCTAAACTTATTGGCCAGGTCATAAAAAAAGAGGCAAAATAAAACCACAGGTGTCTAACAGTAGAACTGCCTAACAGAGCAAAGAGCCAGCCAGGAGCCTGCCTCCAGTGGCATCTGTGAAGATGTCCTTTCACAAATAGGAAATATTTGCTCCTCTCATCACTGTTTTTAATAAGATTCATTGGCTGAGACAGCTATTCATGCAGAGCAGCTATGATCCCCTCAGACTTTCATTGACCTTCAGGGAATTTAAAACCAGGAACCGACTTCAGTTCCTGGAAAGGAGGAGGGAGAAAGGCAAGCACCCTCTCACAGGGTAAAGGTAAATGCTTCAACAGCAAGAGCTCTGATGTTATAAAAGAATTCCTAATAGCAGGGAAGAAGGCATCAAATCAACTGCTGTCATTTTAAATATTTCCTACAAAGGAGGAAATATGCTTTAATGCAATGAGATATCCAGCAGCAGATTTTTATTGAGCATGCTCAAGAATTAATCTCTACATTCAACCCTGCACTACTACAGCTGAGTCAGCATCATTCTTTTAAATGACCTGATTCTGTAATCCCATTATTAATATCATGAAAATGACTTTCCTCTTTGCTGTTTTGCACTATCAATGTAAAGCCACAGAACCAAAATGCATTAGCTCTCACAGGTCTCCTCTAGGATTATTTGCATCAATACAAACTGAATTAATCATGGAGACATTTGAATAATCACCATTCACATGCTAGTGCCAAAGCTCTGTCAGGAGCTTTGGTTCACTTCTGTCAAATGTTGCATTTTATTTGTGTTACTGTCATCTGAACCATGCATATTTTATCATTCTTTATCTGGATGAGATCTTGCAATCTACACTGTTATTGTTTTCTTATTTCTTGGCATATTATATACACAGTCTGCTTTATGTTTCTTAATCAGCAAGCCTAAATTTTTAAGTGGCACATGCTTAAATTTATGCATCTGAAGAGGGAGAAATTATTACATGAAATAAACATAAGAAATACCAACACAATGGAGAGCCCCTTTATTTTTTTGCGAGACATTGACTCAACCTTTGATTTGTAGTGTTTTGTATAGCTACAGCTTTTAACTGCAAAGAGGAGAGAGTCTACTAGGTTATTAGAGGATTGCTTTGATGGCCAGTAAAGTTTAACTCATATTTCTAAGCAGTGCTACAGTTCAAGTGGACCGCAAATGTGAAGAGAAAAGTGCTTTAGAAAAAAATATCCATGATAAAATTGACCAGTTCTAATCTGACAGAGTTGGTAACCAATGGGTTCAAGACAATTTGTGGAGCCTGTTTAGCAACCCAAACCCTAAGACTTCAGTATTCGTAGCAACATATTAGTAAGCATTTTGAATGGAAAAGAGTCTTGTATAGCCAGGGTAAGAACTATGATAGGAGTGCTGTACAGCTAGTCAGCATATTTATTCTCCAAAATTAATTTAAAAAAAAAAAAAATATTTTTTTTTAAAGTGATGCTTCATGAAACAAAAGCAACCAAAATTCTCACAAGACAAAGGACATATTAGGAGCTTGTCAAAAGTTGTGATAAACTGCTGGAAAAAAATTACATCTCCCTTCAAAATAATCATAGAATCTTTTTGGTTAAAAAATACCTTTAAGATGATGGAGTCCAGCCGTTAACCTAACACTGCCAAGTCCATCATTAAGCCATGGGCGTTTATTCATCCCGCAAGGAATAATGGAAGCCCAAGAGAATTTTAGTTAGCCATAGTTTTAGAAGGTTTGGAAACATGCAGACATAGAAAGTGCTTCCTGCCCAGTAAAGCTAGACTTTCACACATCTTAAAATAGAACCACCTCTCTCAACCTGCTGGCCACGCTTCTCTTGATGCAGCCCAGGATACGGTTGGCCTTCTGGGCTGTGAGCATGCATTGACGGCTCATGTTGAACTTCTCACCCACCAGTACTCCCAAGTCCTTCTCCTCAGGGCTGTTCTCGATCCATTCTCTGCCTGGCCTGTATTTCTGCTTGTGGGTGCCCTGACTAAGGTGCAGGACCTTGCATTTGGCCTTGTTTAACTTCATAGGGTTTTCACAGGCCAAAATATCATTATGAAAGAAAATTCAGAATAACTGGAGTGCTGCACAGTTACCACAGGCTCTGGAAGAAGGACTGAGGTAGTAGCCACTGTCCTGACAGTCATGCCCACCATTTTTCTGAGTCTTTCCAACTTTGAGGCTGCCTGTTGCAGCAGCGTTACAACATAAGCACTTTAGCCAGAGACACAAAATTTCACAATGCAAACATCCTCTAAGCAAAACTGTGGAAAAAATAACAGAATCATCATACCAGAATTAAAAAACAAAACAAAAAAAAAAACAAAACAAAACAAAAAAAACCCACAAATTGGAAAAGCAAAAAAGACAATGTGTTAAAAACATTCAACCAAAAAAAAACATTGACTTTCAGTGAAGTAAATATATTCATCTTCGCCTGGAAGGGGGCAAGCTCTATAATTTATGAGGGGCAAGGCCTTTTGTGAAAGTACGACAGCCAATTTACACAAACATTTGACTGGGCTATTTACTCATTAATTTTCTTCTGAAATGTTTTTCTTGTTTGTATATGGAAAACAATGCTTCATGAAAGTCCACACAGGGGAAAAAAAAAAAAAAATCAACTATTTAATCCTACCCTGTTACTGTACAGCTCCAGTTACCATAACAACTTGCTGTAGTTCTTCTCATAACAGGTTTAGGGTACCTTGTCCACAAAATCATTTTGTGACTAGAGCTACTATTAGTATACTATTTCACATCCATGCAGCCTCTCTGTTGCCAAGAGTCAAATGTATTTCCTTTTAAGCATAAATATAACTCACAATATTTTGAGATTTCATGGCTAGAAAAGCCAGACTACAGGAAAAGTTAGTAATCACGTCACTTATCACTCAATGTAGCATTGGATTCATCATTTAAAAAAAAAAAAAAAAATAAAAATAACATTTACCATACTGGTGCTCATCAAATGTTTTAGTATTTCACTGTGCCTGTAACAGGAAACAGACAGTATTTTAAATACTTCTGTGAATTTGTAGCTATATTTTCTGTCATCTCACCAGTTCATTTACACCAAATCTGTAGTTTTCTCATTTCTATATTTTAAAAATAGATGTTATTTAAGCCTGCACTATATAAAAATTCTTTGTCAAGTATTTTTTTATTGCTGTTCCTTGAAAAAGTAGCACAGCTATGTACAATGATTGTGAAATCTGCCAAATCCTGTGGGTAGAGTTGGAAACCTGGTACTCAATTTAGCGCTCACATATTTTTTTTGAGCTCCATTTCACAATATAGACATTCTTCCATGTAATTTATTATTAAACATCAGTTTCCCTAAGCCTAATTTCAGTAAGAAGTGTTTGTACAGAAGCTAAGATGGAGCTTGATGTCGAAGTGTTAGGTTTGAAAGGAGGATCCTCAAAATATCTTTTAGATATTTTGAGCTTGAATAATTCTTTAATTAAATTATGCTATCTTTTCAAGATAACTATTCACAGTGCTTCAGTGCAAGGGAAAATGTATACATCCAATCTAGCCTGCTATTTGGTGTTTCCAGTGGAGCACATTGGAGCAAAGGGCTGGGCAAATGCAACTCTCCAACATTCTAGGTCTTCTAGACATCTTCTACTAGCAGGGAAGATAAAAGATGAAACTAAAAGCTCCAGAACTGTTTCTTCTGAAGGAAAGAATAAACTCTTTCCTCCACAGGACAAATCTAAATGCAGACAGCTCCAAATTTTTCACTCTGGATAAAGTTTTAAAACCTTCTTTTAAGCAGGACACGAGCAGGAACTTTGCCCCTATAGCTGATGGTCAAGATCCATCCACATTACCAACAAAATCTTCTTCCTCTGGCTTGGCCCTTTGAAGCAGGTTATGCTCCAATCCTGCATTTGGTTTTGGTCCAGCAAGACTAAGAAACCTTTACCAATAGCAGGCATCTGCCCATTAGATCCAAGACCCGATAGCATCCCAAAGTAGCAAAGGAGTAGTGCCCTCTCTGGTTCTACAGGTTAAATATCACAAGATCTGTGTGAAAGTCTCTGGCCTAGATGGTGCCTACTTTCCCTTGTAAGGGAACTCTCAAATACTCACCAACATGCTTGTGGGAACCAGGGTGAAAGCAGGCAGTGGTCTTGATTCAGAGATTTAAAATCCCCACGGTTCCACTGTGCAATTTTCTCTACTCTCTGTGAGACATCTTAACCAACCTGTCAACTAAAACAACAAAATTAGAGTCCATTTGAAGGGTTTTTTTAATTTCTTTGTTTCCTTTTTAAGGACATTTCCTAATTTAAATCCTCCCACACTGGAGATTATTTCTGTCTAAATTCATATCTGCAAAGTTCTTTGAAGTCTTCAGAATTGAGGTGTGTTATTTTATGAAGCCTGAAGTTTGAAGCATTCCTAAATCAAATTAAACAATGTGATATATTTGGACTTAATTTGATGTGTAAAGACCATTATTATCTAGATAGCAGTCTCCTCTCAATTGTAAGTATTTTTAAAAGATCATCAAGAGAAATATTCTGCAGTGTTACAGTAAATGCATAAAAGTCACTAGCTAACAGAGTAGCTATCCTTACCTATGGATAGACTTTTATCTTCTAAATTAACAAGCGCTGAAGAGCAACAAGAATTTTTGCCTGTAGGCATCCTAAGTGGTTCTAGTCCACTTGATAAGCATTTCCTTTTTTAAATACTGAGCATGTCATCATGTGGTATAGAATACTGTCACCATGGTAGGAATACCTGCCCTGGCCTGCTCAGGACACCCCCCTCCCAGTTCCCTGTGAACAATTAACTCTATCCTAACCAAAACCAGGACACCTGGTTGTCCTGCACATGCCACGTGAGCATGCTCAAGAATAACTCCTCCACAATATTCCCCAGTATTGAGGTCAGGCTGAGAGGCCTGTAGTTCCCTGGATCTTCTTTCCAGCCCTTCTTGTAGATGAGTGTCACATTGGCTAACCTCCAGTCATCTGGGACCTCCCCTGTTAGCCAGGACTGTTGATAAATGATGGAGAGTGGTTTGGCAAGCTCCTCCACCAGCTCCCTCAGTACTCTCGAATGGATGCCATCTGGCCCCATAGACCTGTGAGTGACCAGGTGGGACAGCAGGTCATTAACTGCTTCCTCCTGGATTATGAGGGGTTTATTCTGTTCTCCATCCCTGTCTTCCAGCTCAGGGGGCTGCATACCCTGAAGATAACTATTCTGACTATTAAAGACTGAGGCAAAGAAGCCATTAAGTACCTCAGACTTTCCCTCATCCTTGGTAGCAATGTTCCCCCCCAAATTCAATAAAGGATGGATATTCTGCCTCTCTCTTTGTTGCTAATGTATTTGTAAAAACATTTTTGTTATCTCTTACAACAGTGACCGGATTGAGTTCAAGCTGGGCTTTTGCCTTTCTAATTTTATCTCTGCATGACCTAACAAGATCCTTGTGCTCTTCTTGAGTAGCCTGCTCCATCTTCCAAATATGGTAAACTCTATTTGTTTCCCCTGAGTCCCAGCAAAAGTTTCCCATTCTTCATTCATCTGTCATACATATGAACAGCACAGTGTCAGAGAAACGCTTGCCTCACCACGGCCCTCCTCTGAACAAGACCTACTCAGAAAAGCCTCAGCATGGTCAAAAAGCAGTGCTCAAGGCACTCATTTCCTGAGATGCTGTAACAGCTATACATCAACAAAAGACATGAAGAACCATGTGCAAAGCAATATTCAAGGATACATGCAAAGCCTGTTGTACTGCCATAGCATGAAAAACATGTTTGACTAAGTGAGCTTATACTTTATGCTATTCTAAACACAGGCTTCACGCTCTGTCTTTTAACAAGAAGCTGGATGTTGCACCATTTCATAATAACCTGAGTAGCACTACTTGCAAATTACTTCCAAGGAAATGAGTGCTTAGGAATTTGTCAGAAACCTGATTAGATGGTGAAATGAATCAGTGTTAGAACCGCAATAGACTTTGATCAGTTTAAAAATGGCTTGTTTGAACATTTGAAATCATTAGCAAGGTGCAAATGGGAGTCATATAATATAGTGTTGAGAGCAATTAGATTGGAGTTCATTTTGTAGTGTCTATTGAGTACATTATTTTTATCTGGTTTAGAAACATTTTAATACTTGCATAATAGATGCGACACCCATTCTCCTTGAACATTATTATAAATGTCTTTTCAGTAATTTTCATACAACTGAAAGCAGCAGTAAAAATAGTATTTGCTCATAACTTGATCTTTCTCTGAGAGAAAGCTGAAGATTTCAGCGGATTAAATACTTATTCTGCCTTCCAAGCTCTTTAGATATTTATCCAAAGATCTACTACAGCAATCAATGCAGATGGAAATGAAACTTTAAGACCTAGATCTACAAGGTACTTAGATTGAATTGGTTTAGAAAAATCCAGCTATACATATTAAATAAAATGCAACTTCCTTGGAAAATACCATTAATCTGGAAGTTACAGCTGCAGTTTCCCCAAAATTTAGAGTATTACTTTTAAAACAAAGCCAAGTAAAATGAACATACTCCAGAAGGATTCTATTCAGGAAATATAATTATCAAAGTCCCAGAGTTTTCTCTTATTTATCAAATTAACTTCATATTTTCTATGTGATTCTGAAATTCTGGAGGTTGTCTTCCTACCCCTCTTCCCTTCAGTCCTGCTTCCTTCTCCAGGCTTAGGCTCCAGAGTTAAAGTTCTCTTACATCACTTTGCAGCAAAGAACAGTTTGGAATTATAACTGTTTTAATGGTAGCCTGTAGTCAATGTCAGCACATTGACTGAAAATCAAGATACATAGCTCAAGAAGCGACCCACTGACAGACATTAGGATTTTGAAAATCTTGTTCCACCTACTTTAATATCTTCTTTCATTAGATCAGATCAAATTAAGGGCCTGGTCCAAACATTTCAAAATTAGCAGCAGTCTTTCCATTGTTATTAGTAAGCTTTGGATCAGACACCTAAGCATGGAAGTCTATATACATGGAATAAAAAGTGACATTTAGAAATCAGTAGTAGGACTGCCTCCATGTGGTTTACGTGCAGAGAGCAAAAAACACGCAGAAACAAACTAGTAAATGGGGGAGAATGTTTAGGTTTTGTTCTAATGGCTGTATTCACCTTGAGTTATTTCTAATACACAATACTTACTGTTAAATGGACCACCTCAGTCTTTCAGGTAGTTTTCCTTACAGTACCTGTGTGCAAGGTATGGAAGTACTTTTATCTTCCTTTATATACAAAAATTTGAGGCATTGAAATAAGCTCATAAACAGAAATTCTGTGGCAGTAATAAAAGTTACAAAGCTGAAACAAGAAGTTCACATAACCAACTTTTTTATTCCCACCTCTTAAGTCTTTTGCTTACTCAGGCACTGCTGCAATATTTGTTTCTGTACCATTCCTAGTTAAAAAGCTACAGCTTCCTTCAAGGAAGCATCGGGAGTTCAGACCAGTGTCACCAGTATGCTCCACAGTGGGTCTGGATGGGGATTCATCCCAAATCAGAGGATTGTTTGCCTGTTCCTCAAAGTCCTAGTCTGGGTTCCACAAGCAGATTTTGTTTCTAGGACAGCACTGGCGTGTGAATCTGCTTTGGACCATTAACCAGAGCACTCGTAGCAGCTCTGCTAACAGGTCGGAGAAAAGCAGCATATAGACAGCAACCTGCTCTATTTAATGTTGCAAAAGCTCCTCAGCAGCCAGATAATTTATGCCTTTTACTGAAGCTAAATCCTTAGAAAAAACATATTAATTATATACAGAATCAGTTTCAAATAAATGATGACTTCTGCCCTGATGCCAAATTTTCACTCAGAAGCTTAAATTTCTGTTGTCAGACAAATCAAAAACTGCTGCTCCCCTCATTAGCACTCCACAGCTATCAAACTATTACTTCTCACTCAAATCCTTCCTAAAAACACTTGCTTCAATGTGTGATTGTGGGGGACTAAGTCCATGAACTTTTACTAAGCTTCATTCATTCTGCTTTTTCAGTCAGGTAAATAAGAGCCACACAGTAAACAGAGTCTTTGTCATATGTTTTGTAAAGCACAGAATATATCAATAATCAGCAAAAGTACTAATAAACAGAGTTAAGCTAATCAGAAAAAGAGGTTTTCCCAGCATCATAGGTATTTCCAATCATTTTTGTTATTGGTTTTCCCTTCTGGAGGACATGGCAACATGGAGGGCAGAGGAAAGCAAGGTAATCCAGCTCATGAGCTACCTCAGGTTCCCATGAGGCAGCTGAAAAGAACAAGATTAAGTGGAATCATCCCAAAACATGTTAACTATTAATTATTTCTGTGAAGCAAAATGTTTCATTTTGCCTGTGTAAAATAAAAAATTGTATAAATTTTAGAATTCCTGTAGAAAATTGACCATGTTTAAAAAGTAACAAGAATCACATTATTCTTCTGCAGATAGCCAAATGGAAAATTAACCAACAAGCTTCTAAAACACAATTTGTCCATCCTAAATAGTTTCATTGTTTTGGGTAGGGAGGGGTTTTTAATATTATTTTATTTTAAACAATCAGTCACCCAAGAACGTCAAGTCACTTAGAACAGAATGAGCAAAAGAAACACAAATAATTTCTACCGTTGTTGGAAGATGGGAAATCAAATAAAAGCCAATAACAGTGAAAGTAAGATGATTTCAGAGAGTTAGAGAGAAGCTCCCAGAGGACCTTACTAACAGATGTGGATAGTATATTATGTCATTGTTATCAGGCAAAATTGTTCTTTTTGGCTGTAAATTAAGTTAATGTGTCAGTATTGATACTTAGGGATTTGAATAATAAAACAGATTTCAATTACCAGCACATTTCTACACCTGATGAGGATAGAGTCCATTGTATCAGATGCATCCTGCAGAGTATTAGCATTGGGGGTTTTTTTATTACAAGTGGTTACAATTACAAGTGGTTTCCCTGCTCATCCACCTCCAGTGCTCGCAGGAGAGTGGGATGGGAGCAGGTGGTGTGGGTGGCAGCCATGCTGCTTCTGACAGGCCCCTAACCGAGCCCCTGCATGGGCTCCCAACACCACCCACCCAATTGCATAACAGGGCTGTAAAACAGGAAAAATCAGGGCAATCCTTACAGCAGCCAATTGAAAATATCCCTAGGACTGATCTGAAGAGACAGTGCAGAGCTAAGGGCTCTAACATGTACACAAGTGGTGAGAAGCAGCATTCAGGGGCCTCAAGTTCTGACACTGAATCTCTATTCAAATGCTTCCTTACCTCACCTGCTGTAGCGTCACAGCTCATTCGTGTTCTCCAGTTTGACCCCTTCTTGGGCCTTGCCAGTGGTATCTCCTTGCATTTGGGCAAGGATCCCCCACCTTTTCTACCCATCTGCCACTGAGCAGCTCTTCCCTGAAATTTCTTATGCCAGAGCCAAGAGATACAAATTAGGACAGGAGACTCCTCAGAAAAACAAGGAACTTTTCCCCCTCCTCCACAGTGAGAAAGAGAAAACTTGTGTAATTAGTTAATTTAAACCCTGTAATGAACATTGGTTTATGTTCTGACATGAAAGGATGTAAGAATCATTTAAAACCTGGAAGGCAAATCCACTGTTGATGCAAACAGCTGACTTCAGTGACATTCAACTTGTTTATGCAAGCAGTGAATTTGGCCCGAATGTACTTTTTGCTCAATGCTTCTGTCAAACAATGCAGAGCAAACAATATTTGGCTTCATCTCACTCTGGGCAGACCAACTATTTGCACTCAGGACTTTTTTCTTTGCCCGCCAGTTTGAATTTTCCCCCAGCCCAGGCTTTGATGTACCTTTATAACAGCTGCAAAACACATTTCATGCCAAGGAGCAATTTGCAGGCACAGCACTAGACGTATCAGAGCATTGCTTGTTATTCATACAGTATTTTTTGGCAGCTTTTCGAAATATAATACCATAGAACTGTCGTCTCTCACAGTAACAAGTATTTTCATGCATTTATCTTTTCTGTGAAAATAATTTATAATTTTTTTTACCACAACAGAGAAATCATCCTAGCAACATAGAAATTTTAAAGCAAATAGTTTGCTTTTAATAGTGCTAATTCTAAAGCAGTCTTAAGGAAAGCCATCTTGACACATGTGTACAAAACATTTCTTGCAGGTAACAGAAAGGAGGTAAAAAAAAAAAAAATAAAAAAAAATTAAAAACCACCTTACATCCTCACTGCATGCTTCAGCTGACCTACCTTCCCCCAGGAAAAGAGGAAAAAAATGCAGTGCCTGATAAATCATACACAAGCTGTGAAAGCAAAGGTTCATCTCTCTGTTCCTGCTTTTTTCTGTACAAAATATACAAAGTAGTACTTTTAGTTTGGACAATAATTCAACATAAAAAAGGTTCCTGTTAAGCAGGCACAGGTCATCTCCGTTTTCTTATTTTTTGTTTCACATCACAGGCAGACTTAGCCATCACTCTGAGCTACATTTTCAAAGTAGAAATCAGATATCCAAATTTCATATTCTGGAAGATATCCATCTCTACTCACCAAACCTTCCCCATCTATTCACCTTCTCAAAAACTCATCTCATCCGACTTAAAGGCATCCTGATATTCTGGCTTTTAGGAAAGTACTAATTTATCCCTGGGGGTTGGGTTGGAAGCACTTCCAAGAGTACTCCTGAGAAGATCTACCTGTAGTAAGTTTCATCTCACCAGCATAGGTCCCCCCTCTCCTGGAAGACAGGTCAGCCCTGCTTGTCCAGGAAGGGATGTCCCTCTCTTATCTGCTCCAGGCCCAGAACCTCTTTGGGAAACAGAGAAAAGGATAACCGCTGCCAATTCACCACTCCTCTCCCACCCCCTTATGCACCATCCCCAGCTGCCAAGCAATTTGATATTCAGTTGGCAGCAAGCATCTTGTTCTCTCAGAGAAAGTAAACTAATTGCCTTCATTATTACTGTTGTTTCTCATCCCATTTGTGCTTTGTGCCACTTGGATCTTTTGATCATTCATCTTAAATATACACAGACTTCAATCCATTTAGATTTATCAGTGTTGTATTCTGGAGGTTATTACTCTTTCCAGAAAGTAAGATTTCTTATAGTTTGATAGTATTTGGATAAGTAAGGAGTCAGTGTCTCCCTTTACACCTTATTTACTTTTCGTCTCCCTCCATATATCAGTTAATAAAAAAATATGGATGCAAAGTGTAAGAAAATCTTAAGAGATAAGAGCAACTGCAGAAACATACAGAGAAGTTAAACACCATCACCTAGCAAATCAATAGCAAAGCCACGCAAACTTCCTATCACTTCATCTAAACCCTAGACAGTCTCAAAATGTACTTTATTTCTAACATCACCTCAGTTTAATTTATGGCATATTTCTCATTTCAGTTACTTGAAATACTTTCAACAGTGAAAGAAAAAAATATGTCATGCATTCTTCTTTATTTTCCTGGTTTATTTTTAAATTAAAAAGAAGAACCTTGCATCATCCTTAAATTCTATATTTCAAAATTTAGGTTTAATTAAAAAAGGAGACATCAGATGGACAGCAGAAAGTGTGGATGTTTTTTATTAAAAACGGAAGGAAAATCTCTACAAGTATTTCTCAACTGTAACTTGCTAAAGATAGATATAAAATATAAACATCTGAACCCCATTCGGGGTGCAGCATAATGACTGTATAAGAACAATAGTAAAAACCTAAAGATTCAGTTTTCAGAATCTTCTCATATTGAAAACTTGACTTAGGAGCATTTTTTGCTAACTATTTGCTAGATGAAAGAGATACATATACCCAAAATGATCAGAGCAGATAGCACTAGGTAGCCTTCAAGCTGTCATTTAAGAGGCTCAGATAGCAAAAAAATACATCCAGCAAGGCAGCTGGATGTACAGTTTACTTCCAGTCTCTTTTCTCATATTAAAGACTATTTCTCTGTCATAGCAGCAACATTCATTATATTTGGAGCAGTGAAACAATGAAAACAGCATCACATTCTAATTATCCTGGGGGATGCTGGCATTAGGGCGTGTCAGTTCTTTCAGTCAGAGGAAGCTTGTGGCTCATGCCTCCAGTGATCCCCACCCAGAAACAGCTCTGCATCCAAGAGGTCCTACACCTTTGTTATAGCTATTAGTCTATCCCATCAGGCTTAGATATCCTAAAACATAGTAAGCAAACTCAAAATGAGCAGTCATCCCCACTGGATTCCACAGGCTTGTAATAAATTGTGGTTTTTAAAAGCAATTACAATTAAATCATTTTGCAATGAAATTTTTATTGAAAGGCACCATAGGAACAAAAACAGCAGCATAATTCATTTTGTTTTCTTGCTAAAGATACATTGTTGATCAGTATTTTTCAAATCAAGGCCTTCTACCATTGTGTCTTGAAAAAGACAGAGGACATTTCTCTAACCTCCTTAAGTTCATAACAAAGACCAGAAGGAATACTGCCTTCAGTTTTCAAAAGATGGCATATGGTGTGTTCCACAGGATTGTCAGAACTAATTTCTGAAATCTTCACCTTAAACTGTGACAGGCTGACAACTGTGCTAGGCTAAATTTATTTTTGTATTAACCCTTAAGAATACAAGCACTTTCCAGATTGCCAGCAAACAGTAAAACTAGCAACCTTTGCAATTCCATTTTGCTGTTCATCTGAAAGCCTCAAGGCAGTGTATATGTTCCAATCTTCAGAACATCCAGTAGGACAGATACTAAAGCCACTTTAAAGATAGAAAAATAGAATAACAAATAAAATAAATTAGATGACATAAGATTGCAATTCAAGGACAAATCTACAGAGCTAATTTCCCAAGTCCTAGCTCATATCTGCAGACAGTCTTATTGTTAAAGGAAATATTTCCTAAATGTTTGCCAGATCCATCACCATACCAGCATCAGTCAGTTTAAAAACTTCTGAAAACTACCATTTTCACATTCACAGAAAACTATCCACATGAGACATTCACTCCAGTCTTGTTAGCTTTATGAAAGCTGTTCTGGTTATGACCCAGTGTGGAATAATTACTGGAGGTAACTTAAAAATCAAAAACCAGCCTTGTTCACACACTAGGGAAAGGTATAATGTCAAAGAAGATCCCAGGGAAGAATGCAACTGGTATGCAAAGAACCGTCTCCAAGGTTGTCTCCTGGAGAGTCTTGTCTGCATATCAATACAGGCCATAGCAAGGAGAGGAAATTTTTTCACTAACCCCTGTAATCACTGCAGAAGAGATCATAGAATCATAGAATCATAGAATGGTTTGGGTTGGATGGGACCTTGAAGATCATCTAGTTCCAACCCCCCTGCCATCAGCAGGGACACCTTCCACTAGACCAGGTTGCTCAAAGCCTTATCCAGCCTGGCCTTAAACACTTCCAGGGAGGAGGCATCTACAACTTCCTTGGGCAACCTGTTCCAGTGTCTGACCACCCTCACAGTGAAGAATTTCTTCCTAATATCTAATCTAACCTACCCTCTTCCAGTTTAAAGCCATTTCCCCTTGTTTTGTCATTAACTGCCCTTATGAAAAGTATACATGGCACCAAGAAGCTGATACGCTATCTATTTGCAACCCTAGCGCTTTTCAGTAATTTGTAACCTTAATGCTTGTATATACCTCTGCAGACAGTAGTTTATCACCGGCAATCCACACGAATCTGTATTAATCCTGTTGCTTTATTAAAATGCCTTATTCACTTATTGAATTGCTGCAGAGTTTCTCACTGGGTGTCGCCTGATGAGACTGTGAGAGTCCATAGATCATGACTGCATGGGCGGTGCAGGGCACTATCGAGTGAATCTGGAATTAATGAACCTGGACTTGTTGTGCCACACCAAACTGTGTCTGTCTGTAACCAGCCACACCATTCCGCACCACTGGACATCGCTAAATTCTGCAGGTTTAGCCGTGTGAGTCCATAAATCATGGGTACAAGAATGCAGTGCGCTATTGAGTGAATCTGCTGTTGTCGGACTCATAGTGCAAAATTGGGCATTACTCGGGATCTAAGCCTAGCTGCCTCCAGCTCCTCTAACATCTAAGGGTAAGTGGGAATGCAAGGGGGTTTATTTCTTGCCAAATTGATTTACCAGCCTTTTATGCAACACCCAGAAAGATACTAAATCCAACACTTCCTTCATGTATGTCAAGAATTCTATGAAACCTGGGATACCTCTGCCTCTTTAGAGAATCAAATTGCTATTGTCCTGAGCAAGGACCTTAGAGTGAGATGCTCAAAAATACTAAGCAACTTGTTTCCCCTATTCACCCTCTTCCCACACCCCCCCTCAAAAAAAAAAAATCTATAAATGGATAAAGGTTTATTCTGTACTTCACAAATTCTATGAGGAAAGCTGATCACCAAGATACTTGGTTATTAAAGCCAGTAATCATGTAGACAGTACGGGACTTAAGTAAAAGGAAAGTTTTTCCATTAAGTGCAGAGTCACCAGGTAAAACTCCTTCCTTCATTTCAGATGGTCTCTTCTAGCTTTTGCTGAAGGTTGTACAGCATGAGAGGCTCTAAAAAGATCAATAAGATCAGTAAGCACTAGCAAAATCAGTTTTAACAACACATCCAGACTTACATTTCTCAGAAACTAGACAATGTAGGCATTCTTTGGCTTAGTAGCAGAGAAAAGGAAAGCTTGCATCTCTAGAAATCATTTCCCATTGGTCATTTCTTGATCAGACACAACAGCTTCCCTCAATTCCATCTAGACAAGTTGCCTTAACCCCTCCTACATTTTCTTTTCACTAAGGCATATCACAAAATACTACTGTTCCAAGGCAAGATATTTTTCTCATAAAACATTTGACTAGAAGAAAAGAAAAGCCTTTTTGGAAGTGAGAATTATCTGTTGTCATCCCAAGATATTATTGTCCTCTCAACTGTAAGTTCCTATGCATTTTCATCTCTAAACCTAACTCCTCACAGCTTCTTCCTCGCTGTATTTCCATAAACAGCTACAACCCATACTTATTTTTGGTCTGCATGTTCATTGTGCTTGACTGTAGTGTTAGAAGTCACAGCCCATCTGGGTATGTCTCTTTTCTTTATCTGACTACTGTTTATTATAGCTAACAAGAATTTGCCTCTGCATTCTCCCCAGTCTGTGAATGTGGTTATTCAATCATGACACATAAAGACCGTTTCAGAGATAATCTCAGATTCAACAAAAAGTATAGGCAAAGAGTATAGGCATTCTTTTCATTAACAAAAAAATCTTCAGCTGGTGTCATTCAGGCAACATCATCAACTTACACACACAGTCTTTGGGAGACATCGTTCAGATTCTCTAAGAATAAAGCATCTTCAGAGCCAGAGACTCTCTCTGTCATGCACCAAAAATTAAGCTTGTAAACAACTCTAGGCAGAGGGGAAGAAACAAAGAAAACATTCAAGTCTCTTTTATATCACATGCACATAATACACAAGTGAAGGAGCAAAAATAACACCAGTATAAACCCTTCATCTAGCAGCTCATCACCTCCACTGGAACTGCTACAGCAAAGATTTTGTGTCAGCTTCATATTGATCACAGATGGAAATTGGTGAACCATTTTCCCCTCACAAAGATTCTCGCCATGGAACTGCAAGCATCTTTGTGATATAAAAGTTACTTGCTCAACAACAGAAAAGAAGCTTTAGCTTCAACTCTTTTGAAAATTAGGCTACTAACTCCATTGTGCCGCAGCTTATATTCAAAACTCACTGCATTCAAAGGAATTAGAAATGTCTATTTACTGTTTAAAATTATACCTGTTGATTTTATGGGAGTGTTTTGTAGCTGTAGAGTCATAATAGCATAAGTATGTCTAGATTTTTGTAAAATTTATTTCAGTTATTCCCTAAAAATTAATGATGACCTTTTGCAGTAGGCTAGTATAAATTCAGTATCTATAGATTTTCTTACAGAGCTCTGCAGATGCATTCGCAAAAGAAATACAGACGTTATTGCTTAAATTCACATCATCAGAATACATGAAGTGCTACACCTGAGAATACTGCAAGTTGTAAGATCAGGCAAGCACAACTGGCCTATAATTAATATCATTGCACTAACAAGCATATGCATGCATGTATTGTATATATTAAAAATTAGTTATATGCATAAAATGTTTATATCTTGCATAATATTAATTTATATATAAAGTAATATGTAACGCATAATTTTCTCCTGCAAAGATAATGGTTTCAAGTTAGATCTCATATACAATAAAAGCTTATGCCTGTGCCAAAGCACTTTTTAGTTAAGGACTTTTATGCTAAGTCAACCCTACAACACTGTATCAACAAAGCACTTGGGAGCCTGCAGGTCCTAGGTTCTCAAACACCTTTGAATTCACGCTTGTTTTACACCAGCTATACTGGCAGAAGTGTTTTGTTTTTAAACCAAAGTCTTGACCCTTCCAGGGCATCAAAACTTTCTACTGTATGTTACCATTTCCAAATACAGGCAGAAATAGCCCTTTCTGTAGCAGGTTCACAGAAAGGCATTCCAGTTCACTTTCAAGTGAAATACAAACCTATTTTCCCAAGCAAAGCAGCGAAATGCCAAAGCTAGGGTAAATGGCTACTGTTGGTCTTCAGTAAGATGATGCCTACTACTAGATGAAGCTACATAGCCGTCCAGGGTCTAGATGTCCCAAGACGTGTTCGGGACAGCCTCCAAAAAGTACAAAAAGCAATAAGATACCATTTCAACAGCATATGCAGGCCCTAGTTTACACAATCTTTCCTGCTGGTTTCAGTCACCCAATTGGTTTTACGGTGCAAAGTCGTCTGGTCACACCCTGGTAGTTACAGACTCCCAAAGTGTGTTCAGCCTTGTCTCTTCAGGAAGGGAAGCAGCTCTCTAAAACAACAGTACAAACTTATACAAACGTGTCACTGCTGGAAACAGAGACAACCCAGCACAAGGGGACACTGACCCCTCCTTCACCACATTTCCACACTTTGGTGTTTCAGCAAAAGATTCATCTTCATGACCATAACATATTCAGAGTTCTCCCTGATGACTGCAGAAGTACAGGACCCCACACACACCTGCTTCCCAGTTTTGACTTTCAATTTAGCAAAACTTTAACTAAATCCTATCATTTAAATAACCATGACATTAACATGAACACTTGACACCACTATGTTGCTTACTCTTCTTGTATCCCCATCAGGTCCATTTGACATCTTATAGCATCTCTGAGATGAGGACTAATTATTCCTTTGTGTTTGCACTCCAAGATGATTGAGTCCTACTTACAAGCATTTAAGATAATAATTGCATACTTGTATAAATTGCCACAAAGACAATTCAGGCACAACTACTTTTGTTCAGTGTATGTAAAAATGTCACTTTGCTGTTATTTGGAAAACGAAATATAGCATCAAGGACAATAGAAACTAGCAAGTGTGTGTATATATATATATACACACACATATATGTGTGTATATATATACACACACACACATATATTTACATATATATACACATACTGAAGTCCTTGTCTAAAAACTTCAGGACCTAGGATCAACTTTTCATGCCCAAGTCTGTTCCTACCTGCACCAACTCCCTAGTGAAGGCAAAACAACCCAATTAAATTAAGCTCATAAAGTAGCCAACCTTGAATTTTTGGTTGAAGAGGAAATTTCATGTAGTTTTTATAATTTATTTTCCATTATTTGTGATTGACTTAGCTTAACATTTGCAAGATGTAGGCACGATTGAGTCTAAGCTATAAACTACATCTGATCTGGCCTCAAGTATCACAAAACACAGTCAAGTCCCTAATGTTTTCCTACAGGAGTAGATTATTGCATAGAAAATAGGTAGCTCCAGTTTCACCCAATACTTCATATAAATGATGGCATACATTAACAGGACACAAGCTTTCCAAAGAGTTCATGATAGAAACATTTCAGCGTTCATGCATCAGTGTTTTAAATTCATTTCTAGTAGCGTCAAAACTAGTTATTTGCTGTGCTCTCCATCGGACTATGAAGAGTTGTGCTGGCTTATTTTTAGGTTTTTCTAAAGCAAAAATCCTGAGAAAAAGTGGATATTTTGATCTATATAAATATAAAAGTACACAAAATTATGATGAGACAGTTGATGCAGATTATTCAATTAAGCTGCATCAACAACCCACGAAGAAGGAAAGCTGGGCTATCAAAATCAGCTGTAATTGTTTAATGTGGATAAAAAACAGCAATTCAGAACTGATCATGTAACTCACAGTTAGTTCATGTGTAGTATCTACATAAGCTCTATTAATATATTTTGAAGAACCAAAAATCTATTTTTGTAGTAATCATTTAGAGAGATGGAGTTTAACCTATAGTTTAGCACCTTAGACATGCTGACTCAGAATTTGAACAGCTTAATGTATTATTGTACTAAACACCCCAATATTTTCAGAGAACAGGAGAATGTTTGCTTAATTTCCTGAGATGTTATAAAGACATTAAAATTGCATGGGAAAGCATAACTGTGCCCCCTTGTGTGCATTAGTAACATCATCATATGAGAGGTCTTGAACACCCTACATGCTTTTCTGCCAGCTTACTTTTCAGTTTATGAAACTTTTAATAGAATTTAGTTTACACTGCGAATAATTCCATAATGAGTAGCACAAATGTGATAGATAAGAGGCAGCAAAGGGAGATGCACCATAGGCCAGCCCTCCATCCCTACCGCTCGTGAGTGCTGTTTGCCCATGATACCCTCCAACACTGCTCATAGGCACGGGAAATTAAAAAGCTGAATTTAAGCTGAAAGGAGAAACAAAGTACAATACGCCTGCAGCACATGACTCATTCAATACCATTTCCTCTAGGCCAGCAGTGTTGGGGAACATTGCCACAGGCAGTATTTAATGCCATCTTTAATATGCTTAGCGTAAGCCTTTTTTTTTTTTTTAAATTAGTTATACGGAGTGAGGAAATTTTTTTCAATTAACAATGATGGAGCACAGTCTCCAGAACCCCAAAGAGTCTTTCCAAATAACAAGGAGTAGTTGCAGCGACAGTCTCTGAGCTTTTCTAACATAACTCAGGTATCATTGGAAAATTACATTGGCTGCAGGATCCTGCTCTGCCCACAGGCTGATATACTCCTCAGAATGGAGCTACCGAAGATCTTCAGGCAAATTTGTTCCCTGTTCAGAGTCACATGACTAAATACCGCTCCAGAAGTACTTGGTTCTCTCTGCTTTTAAACAAATTAATTTTGAGGTATCACATGAATGAAGAGAGTACTTTGAAATTTTGCTGGGTACAGCACTGGATTTGTCTTTGTAGACAAGCTAGATTCCCTTCCATCTCACAAATAATAAAATTTAAAAAATAATTTTAAAAAAGGTTTTCTAACTTAGACAATAAGGTTTAATTGCATAAAAATCATGGGTCCAATACAAAAGGGAAAAAAAACAAACAAAACAAAACAGTACAACAACAAATTTTAGGAAGGTTTCAGTGTGTAAAGCAGGAAATAGTTTTCTTTGTTCCCTCCCTCTCCCCACAACCATATCGATACTTTTGGCAGAGTGTGACAGAGCAGGACCTTAAAACAATAAGTAGGATATAATTGCTTTACTAGGGTACAACCTCACCACAAGTATTGGTGTCCAAATTATTGGTCTACAGGAGAAGGAAGTCTGTACAGATGATTGCTTGACCTTTGTAGAAGGTTAAAGAATGTTAGACTCTTCTCCCACCCACATATTCTCTTCTTCTGGTTACTATAACCAATTAAAAAAAAACAAGCAAGTAAACAAACAAAAAAAAAACCTGCAGGTTAAATAGCGTTCCCAGTTACAGAAGGAACATGGCAAATACTGGGATTAAAGCAATGAATGTTAACTTGTACCCCCCAAGATTTTCAAAGATAGTACCGAGAAATTGTGAGAATGTATATAAGTATATTCTCTATTTTCTCTTATACAGACACATGCACACAAGAGAGTGAAGGTGATACCTAAAACACCACCTGACTTTCAGAAGTAATAGTTTCTGATCCTTAAAAAGTAGAAAAAAATTCTGAAAAAGTATGTGTCACACTGAAAACATATTACCAAGCCACAAACACGGTAGCTGCACTAGGTAACATGTATATTCTCTTTTCTTTGTATATGAATGTGACAGTTTAATTTAGCCAGCAGCCAAACAAGACACAGCCACTCGCAGCCCTCTCCCCCCTCCCCTCCTTTCCCCCCCCACTCAGGGAACTGGGGAGAGAATTGGAGGGATAAAGGTCAGGAGATTTGTAGGTTGAGATAAGAACAATTTAATAATTGGAGTAAAATAAAATTAAAATAATAATAAGAGTAATAATGATAACAACTATACATATCTTAGTGATGCACAGTACAATCGCTCACAACCCGCTGATAACAATCCTGGAGGAGCAAAAAGGAACCCTGAAACTGAAATCGCAATCCCGGAAAAGTGAGCCCAAGTGATTCCCGAGAGGGTCTCCTGCTTTCCAGTCAGCCCTGGTTAATATATTAAACATGATGTAATATGATATGGAATATCTTATTGGCACATCCAACTGTCAATTCTGGGTTTTGCTAACTTCTACATTTTTCTTCTCCACTCTCCCATTCCAGTCCTCTTGTCTTGGAAACTGCCCAAGCATAGTGTCCTTGTAGTTATCAACATTGTTCTCATAACAATCCTCACTGAAATCAAAACACAGTGCTTTCTAGCTACTAAGAAGAAAATTAACCTTATCCTAGCAAAAACCAGGACAATGACCTGTGTACTCCCTTCTAAGACACTCACCTCCCTGCGGGCAGAAGTTGTCCCCTATGTTGCACACACACTCCTGTGCTGTGTGACCAACTGCCTGAGCTGCTTCAGGAGTTTCATTTGAGACACTGTCCTGGTTTTTAGCTGGAGCAGAGCTGGGTTTCTTTTTAGTAGCTTGATTAGTGCTGTGTTTTGGTTTCAGTCTGTGATTTGTTACGATAAAAATGCTGATAACATACCAGTGTTTTCATTTTGTCACTGGAAGTTGAAGGACTTTTGTGTTTTTCTAGTTTACAAGTACAAGATCCAGTGGGGGGCCAGGAATATTTAAATTAATAAGCTAAACTGGCATTTGGATATTCCAATAGGATATTCCATATCATATCACATCATGTCCAGTATATTAGTGAGGGTCTCTTCCTGTTTTAGCTCTCTCTGACTGTCCCTTGGGCTCTCACTCTTCGGGATTGCAGTTTTGGTTCAGGATTGTCACTCCTCTGGGTTCATTATCTGGGAACGGGCCGGGTTTGGTCAGCGAGTTGTGAGCAATTGCACTGTGCATAACTCATTTGCATATTTTATTGCTATAATTATTGTCATTATTATTTTAATATTAATTTTATTTCAATTATTAAACTGTTCTTATCTCAACCTACAAGTCTCCTTACCCTTGCCCCTTAATTCTTCCCCCTATCCCCTTGGGGTGGGGGGAGTGAGCGAGTGGCTGTTGGCTGCTGGCCAAGTGCAACCACCACAGACACACAGATCCATAGAAACCAGAGGTAACCATACCAGGCAGGCTGCTTTTGGGGCTTACACTAGGCTGCTTTCAATCTCCACTGCTTTTACCTCCCCCATTATAGCAACCATTATAGAGGAAGAAGAGCATAAATGAGAAAAACTTTGAAGCCTACAAATTAAAAATCAACAAAATAGCAAATCTAGGTCTGCAGAAGAGCAGGCAGAGCCTCATTGCCAGAAAAAGAGGAGCCTGAGAGAAGTTCAACCATTCTAAATATTAGTAAAGATAGGCTTCATTGCTGTCTGAAACCCTTCCTTTCCAATGACCATGAATAAATACCATATTTTAAGAATCTGTTCAGATGAAGGGCATGGAAATTATTTTTTTCAATCAGATCTTGAAATATTTGGGGTGTTTTTCCATTTCAATTCATGAACTAACATAGGCATCTTCATGTAAAACATCAGATATTCACATGTATTATTCAGTAGACATTAGAAATGCATAAAAAAATACTAAAATACAGGCAAATTGGTATTGAGTTACATCAAGAGAAACTTAAAAACCTATTCCAACATGTAATGAAGAGATTTTTAGCATATTGAACAAACTTTTTAAATCCCATTCTTGTGCTGTTTGCAGCAAAAAACCCACAAATTATTCCCTGCAGCCAGAGAGCCTGCTCTGATAAGAGTTTTATGTGGCTAAGCATGATTTAAAATGAAATAGTCTTTTTTGCATAAAATTTGCTGTTTCTCCTCATTCTCCCTCCACCCCAGAAGTTAATTTTTAAGTGAATCAAGAGTAGTTGTCCCTCAAATTGGATTTCAAACACTCTTCATTACAATTCTGTTAAGTAACACTGCAAGCACAAATGCTTCTCTCAGTCAGGAAAAATCTGTTGTGAGAAGCAAAATTTTAAAACTGTTTAGTTTTCAGGCAGCATCTGCACTTGAATTACATTTTTTTAAAAAAATGAAAATTCTGTAACTCCTGAAAATCCAGTCTGTAAATGGATCCAGCCTTCTCATGGATCTCCAATCTGCTGTTGACACAATAATCCTCTTTTTTACCATGATCCTTCAGTTTCCAATGTGTACCACCTATACAATCTAGACTTTGCCATTTTCAAACATTAATAATGTTCTAGTGTTAATCATTCTTCAAAAACAGATAGATAATGCATCTGCATGGATTTTGAAGTAGAAGGTTTTTATCAGCTGCAAGGTGATTCTGCTCTCCCAAAAACCTGATACCTTACTGGGTCTAGGCTGAAGTTAAATGATCCCTTACCTGAGCCAAGGATTCACAGTCAGCAATTTTAAAGCAAATCCCTTGAGTCCTCTTCTCCTTATGACAGTAAGAATATATCAGCCATACCTTAAGACTCTGTTCATTATTTACTCCTGGAAGCTGGTTTTCTCAGCTTTACCTTTCTTTAAAGAGCTGAAAATTGATAAACTGTGTCCCTGTAATATGAAGGCAATTCTGTTCTCACTTTCCTTTAAAGCAAAACTGTTCCTTAAAATGCAAGCAGAGACACTACCACCTGCTCTCTTTTCTCCCAGATAGAGAAAAACACTTGAGGCCAAAAACACACAGGCAAATCAGACATTTAGAGTCTAGGCAATATCTTCAGTGTATGGGAGAAGGACAGGAAATGACAGCAGAACAACTGTCTGCTTCTCAGGAGTGAAGAAAATGTTGCCAGATTGCCAGTGGCTGCAGGAGGAAGACAAGACCCGTTCCTCCTCCTTCAAAATGTAAGGACAGTTAATGTCCCACAAACAGCGCATTTTAAGGGCAAAGCTCTAAGGTAACTTTAGCTAGGGACACATTTTAGGTAGTCCAAAAATGATTAAATGTTACTCTTAATAACTGAGCAATATGTCAGCATGCATCAAACTCCACTCCCCTTATAATTCCAAAATACTGATCTTAGAATATTCTGAGTAACGCCCACTAATGCATGGAGGTTCAATTTTTACTTCATCTTCAGCATATACTGTACTGTAATATTCCTTTTTAATAACTGGATTTGAGATGCAGCATTGACTACATATAGCTTTATATGGCTTGAGCTTCCAGAAACAGCCCTCACCAGGCTCCGCAGCAACAAGGTGGCTCACCAAGGCAGGCAGACATAAGCACAGCACACTGGTTTCAACAGGCAAGGCAAATTGTTTCAATCACTGTGTTTGAGTAGTAGAACAATATTGCTAAAGGAAAATGAGGGGAACGTTGACACAGAGAAATGTCAAAGCACACAAACTGACATAGCAGAGAGCAGCAACGACAATTTTTCTTAATGCGAGGTTAATAAGGGTGGAATAGATACCAATACTGTTAGCAGCTCACATAAATAAAATTGTGTGCAATACTAGGTATAGTGGTGAGTGTAAAGGTTTCGCTTATGCTTTCCCTGGGATAAAATGCAAAGTCAAAAACCTTTTGTAAGATAGCTTCATAGAATGCAAAGTCAAAAACCTTTTGTAAGATAGCTTCATTAACATTAAAAAGATGTAAAAGTATGACATTCTTCTAGTAAAGAGAGAAGCTCCAGAGGTAGTAACCCTCAGTGCCTGAACATCACTTTATGTTACTTGATAGCAAACCCCTGTGGAAAATACATTAAACAATATTAGCATAGAGCTTCCCACTTCACAGAGAATAGAATCTCCTCATGGTGACTAGAGCAAGCAAGAAGAAAAATGATGTTGCAAAAGGTGACCTCTGAATAGTTTTATAGAGAAGTGATAATATAAACCTATTCTCCCAAAAATAGAACAGCAGAAGAATTGCAGTTATGAGCTAAAGAGGATTAGTTCAATTGTCCTATAGCAAGGAGAAAGTATTTTGTTTAAAATTAAGAAACTGCAAATTAAGAAATATTATTACATTAAGCAGAATTCAGTTTTGTATGACCTTTCCCATTGACAACAGGATATGAGTAATCTATAGAAACACTAGCCTTGTCACAGCAAGCAGTGCATAGCAGCATTAATGCTGTAGACCTTCAAGACTCCCTAATGATAAATGGTTACATGGTAGCACTAGTTAGCATGCAGAGTGCCAGAATCCCTTGAGAGTCAAAATATTCCCACAGATATATATATCACAGATTACAGTTTTGTAAACACAACAGATTTCTTACAAACAAATTGAGCAATTGAAGGCAATCTTCAATTTTATTCAGTAATCAGGTTGATTTATTTTTTAGAAGCAGTAAGAGTACAAAATCATACCAGTTTTAGTCAATAAAAAGCTGCTTTTATAGTCTATAGAAATGCTAAACTTGTAGGCTTTGAGGATTTATACATACATAAAGCTGAATCTTAAAATACACAAAGCATTCTTCCATTCCTGTTTAAAAATATTTAAGAGTCTCTGAGCCAGGCTGACTGGCATTTTTTTCATAAATTCAAATATTCATATGAAACTTTTACATTCACTTCCTTTTGCTTTTCACGGTTAAAAAACCCTCAGCAGCATGGTTTTCTGTGGTGGTTTTAACCTGGCCAGCAGCCAAACACCACACAGCTGTTCACTCACCCTCCCCTGATAAGATGGGGGAGAGAATCAGAAGGGTGAAAGTGAAAAAACTCATGGGTCGAGATAAAACAATTTTAAAATTTAAATAAAATAACAATGCCTATAATAATAACAACAGTAATAATGGAATATACAGATAAGTGATGCAGAGTGCAATTCCTCACCACCTGCCAGCTGATGCCCAGCCCATTCCCAGCTAGTAATCCCAGAGGAGAGAAAATGCTGAACCCCAAACCACAATCCCAGAAGAAAGAGAGAACACCCTCAGCAAACTAACTTTCCAGCCAAACCTCTTTTATATATTGAACATGGTGTTACATGATATGGAATACCCCATTGGCATATCCAAATGCCAATCTGGGTCTGTTAATTTTACTGCACCTCTCCCAGTTCCTTGCACCTGCAGACTCGCAAAACATGGGAAGTTGAAAAGTTCTTGATTTTCTTAACAACGAAAAACAGCAATACATTATTAATATTTTTCTTATAACAAATCCTGTACTGAAACCAAAACACAGGGCTATTCTAGCTACTTAGAAGAAAATTAGCTCTACCCCAGCCAAAACCAGGACATTTTCCTATTAATTTTTTCTAGAACAAAAGAGATTTGTTAAGGGATGTTGGGAGCAGCAGCCTTCTCCAGCAGCTCCCGCCTGGAACTGTCGTGCTTGGGCACTGGAGCCCAGGTTGGTGCCCAGGGTCTCTGGCCAGGCTGAGGGACACGGCTGCTGCTTTCCCAGTTGCATGTTCAACTGGTAGCAAAGCTGCGCACGCAGCCCAGAGACACGCACACAGACCATGGTGATCAGGCACAGGGCTCAGTCAGACAAGCTTGTTGACCTGCTCCATTTTACAAGCGAGCAACCCCTTTTATGCCCCTTTTTGTCTACACCCACTTCAGCCCTCCCTGATCCTCTTCCCCTGCACGTTCCCCCATTGGCTTGTGCATTACCACCCACCTGCAACATCCTGGACCCTCAGGTTTGCAACCTTATCAGTTACAAAGTCCCAGTTTGTTTGTAGTTTCCTGATAGTTTGTTTGTTTCTTGTCTTTGTCCCATTATGTTTGTCTATCATGTCTGTGTCTTTGTACTTTGGTTAATGCTTCCCCCTTCTCCTCTTCGACATTTGACAAGATCCTTGGCCAGATAATCTTACAGAAATAAATGTTCCCACATTCCCCACACCCTTTATCAGTTAATGTGACATACCACTACCTACTCCCACATACCCTTAACAAAGTTTTGATTGAAGTTCAGTGACATCAAGTGAAAAATGCACTTCAAAAGCAGTCATGGATAAATTGCCATGGGAGTCTTCCATCTTCTATTCTTGCCTGTTTTATGCTTAGGCAAGGACTGTATTCATACTGTTGTAGAGAATTATATATACTCCCTGCATTTACAAAGTGGCTCCATTTTATGTCAAAGAATCCTTTAGGGAGGAAAGTTATACTCAGTGTGAGCAAAGGGCGCTCTCAACTCAAAATATAAGGCAGATTATACTGCAATAAGCCAATCTCAGAGAGGGGGGGGAAAAAAAGTCTGGACAGTCCACAAACTAGAAGAAAGCATTTAGTCAACAATTCTACTTTCTGTGAGAAGGAGGAAAAAAAAAATTTCACTTTTTTTGCAACTTTGAGGAGAGGTTTGCAAGCCAATGCTATAGCTGCTTCACTCTCTTTTTCAACCACTAAAAAATGTAGAAAGTTTTTGGTCAAAGGTAGCATAATTTTGAGAGAAAGATTGTTTCTTTCCCTTATGTTCCAATAGTTAGAGTTACGTGCCCAGCTAACTCGCCCCACCTTGCAAAAAAAGGACATCAGTCTCTGGAGTAGCATTATGCAATAGTGTTTAAAATCTCCACAACAGCAACCCTGCTACAAAATTTAGAACAAACAGTAAGCACAGTGAGAGGATTTTTCCTAAACAGTTTTCATTCAGGAGTAGCAATAACATACTGGCCAAGGATGTCCAGGGAGTGTAACAACAAGGCCCATGAAATCACACACTAAATAGAAGAACTGGCATCATTAAAGCTGGAGAAAGAGGAAAAACATGACATCTTTGGAATTTTCTCCTCTGCTCTGCAGCTCCAGAAAGACTTTCTAGACTTCAAATGTTTGATCTTGTAAAGAGCCTAATTTATTTCTTCCTCTTCCTGAAAGCATTTATTGCCCTTTTTCCTGTAATCTAAAATTCAGAAACACTGTCAGGAGGACACAGGAGATGTATGCTTAAAATTTATTACATTGAGTAACAAACAACTTATATCCACTGTTCCAAAATAAAATTATTTTAATTACAGGATCTAGGGTGGAGCTTTTGTCAAAGTGTTAACCTAGCTAACCATCTAACCAGCTCAGTCTTTCTAGGCTCTTATAATGCTCCTAACAGATAGAATCTACACTTGCTCAGCATACACATATGTATTTTAGACTAAAATAGCTGTTTCCTTACAAATGTGTTTAAAGTGGCCCAGCTCCCTGTTTAACATGCATTCTGTGTTAGAATCTAATTCCTCCATATGCAAAGAACTTGACATAACACTGTTGGAAAGATTAACTCTTCCCCCAACCTCAGCCCCTTGTAGGAAATTCTACATAAGTGGCAGTTCATACACATTCCCAAAAAGCAGCTCCAAGTATCAGCATTTCATAGCAATTATACTTTACAAAATATTCAGCAGCTTCTAATTGAGTCAGGCAGATTGTATTTAAAGAAAAAATCTCCCCCCCCCCTTTTTTTAAAAAACTCAGCTTATGAATTCTACCTGCTTACTGATAAATTTGACTTTGTTGGAAAAATAAGGCAGTAGATTTAGGAAACAAGAATTATTCACACTGGGGAGGTATATAACATTAACCATTTTTTGCTTCTGAATCTGTTCTTCATGTGCTGTAGATAGAACAATTCTGCCACCTAGAGTAAAATCCAGGATCAAGATACAAAGACTGAACATGCACTGTCTGCTTGACTAATTTGAAATAGAAGATATACCTTCCGTGGCAGATAATTAAATGCAAATATTATGGGTTTATTCATTTTAAATCATGCTGGAAAATATTTAGTAGACTGCTTGCTATCAAAATCAGCAGCATTGCCAGAGAAGCAGGTGAAATATATGCTAAATACAGTTGAGATCATTTACTCTCCGAGCCCAGGGAATTGTGGTGAACAAAGCTAAATCCACTTGGCAGCCAGTCACAAGTGGTGTTCCCCAGGGTTCAGTTTTGAGGCCAGTCTTGTTTAATATCTTTATCAGTGATCTGGATGAGGGGATTGAGTGTACCCTCAGTAAGTTTGCAGATGACACCAAGCCAGGCAGGAGTGTTGATCTGCTTCAGGGTAGGAAGGCTCTATAGAGGGACCTGGACAGGCTGGATCAATGGGCCAAGACCAATGGGGAAGAGTGGCTGGAGAGCTGCCAGGCAGAAAAGGACCTGGTGGTGTTGGTCGACAGCCGGCTGAACATGAGCCAGCAGTGTGCCCAGGTGGCCAAGAAGGCCAACAGCATCCTGGCCTGTATCAGAAATAGCGTGGCCAGTAAGAGCAGGGAAGTGATTGTGCCCCTGTACTGGTGAGGCTGCACCTCAAGTACTGTGTTCAGTTTTGGGCCCCTCACTACAAGAAGGACATGGAGTTGCTGGAGTGTGTCCACAGAAGGGCAACAAAGCTGGTGAAGGGGCTGGAGAACAAGTCTTATGAGGAGCAGCTGAGGGAACTGGGTTTGTTTAGTCTTGAGAGAAGGAGGCAGGAGACCTTATTGCTCTCTACAACGACCTGAAAGGAGGGTGTAGTGAGGTGGGTGTTGGTCTCTTCTCCCAAATAACAAGTGATAGGACAAGAGGGAATGGCCTCAAGTTGCACCACGGGAGGTTTAGTTTGGATATTAGGAAAAAAATTCTTCACTGAAAGCATTGTCAAGTATTGGAACAGGCTGCCCAGGGAAGTGGTGGAGTCACCATCCCTGCAGGTATTTAAAGGACATTTAGATGTGGTACTTGGGGACATGCTTTAGTGGTGAACTTAGCAATAGATTTATGGTTGGACTAGATGACCGTAATGGTCTTTTCCAACCAAACTATTCTATGATTACACACATCTGCAAATATTTTCAAAACTTCACAATTTAGTTATCCATTTCCCCATGTAAATGGGATAGAATTACCTTAACAAGGTTTTAAATTAGGAACTGGTCTATTTGGGGAAATCAGGAAATCATAACCCAATTTAACAGAAAAATGGTTCAACATTTCCAAATATTTCTATTTCTAAAGCCAAAAAGTGCTGCCAGTTGATATATATAACACAGTCGGTTAGCTAGGAGGGGAAAAGGGAGGTAACACAAGGTAAAGCAATTCCTTACAAAGAGCTGATGATCTTCAGTAAAATTCATACAAAAGCTAAGGTTTTAGCATCTTATTAATATGAATTAATGCATCTACCTCCAGTTCTACAGCTCACGAGGGTGAAGAACTGATGTCTCCTTGGATACAAATCTGTGGTTTTAAAGATTGAGATAAATTTAAAGCAATAAATCATCCTGTTCTGAGGGATGAAAGGACATATGCTGATCTCTTCCTTGAGCAGTTATGTCAAAGTACCAAGTAGCACATAATTTTTCCTCCAGTGACTGAAATACATCATCACTGTGCTAGATGGAGATTTACTTCCAGCTAAACAGAGTAAAAATATTTTCTTCCCCTAGTTTCTCTCAGACAGAGGAGAACACCCTATGGAGGGTATGCAAGGTTAATCCTCTGGCTCACCAAGCACTGGTTGAAAAGGCATAGACAAGAATTCCCTTCAGACACAAGTTCTGGATGCAACCTCCAGATCACTAAGTCTGTAAAATATTTGTTGCTAGAAGCCAGGAGGGTTTGCCAGATAAAGCATGTCTTTTTTGCAGCTGTCTTCCTTAAACACCTGCTACTCCTGGAGGCTAGGTAGTGAGATAGTTGGACCTTGGCATGACCCATCAAGGCCGTCTTCATGTGGCTGTTTTTGTGATATGAAAAGCAGGTAGAATGAATTGTTGCTGGAACTAAAAATACCCTGTGCTTATTGGCAATAATACGTTGCACCGGATGCACATAGCACACTTCATCTGAGGATCTAAGTGTTTTGCAAACATTAATTAAGCTCTGCACTGCTGTTATGATTCACAGAATGCCATTATCACACCCAAGGGATGCAGGAAAGAAAGTCATTGAAGCAAAGTATAGGGAAGCAAGCCCTTGAAAGCACAATGACTCTGGTTCCATGTCAGACCACATCAACCTACATACCTCCCAGGACAACGAAGTAAAGTCAAGGATTACTCAAAATGGAGCATTTCATTTTTACATTATTTATGAAGCATAGATACTTTTAAAAAGTACTGGTTTCTTCTAATCATTGTTTCTTTTCTTGTCACTTGTGTGATTAAAAATTCTTCAACAAAGAGTAGTGAAGCATTGGCACAGGCTGCCCAGGGAGATGGTGGAGTCACCTACCCTGGAGGTATTTAAAAGGCGGTTAGATGAGGGGCTTAGGGATGTGGTTTAGAGATGGAATAGGTAGTGTTAGGTTTATGGTTGGACTCTGTGATTTTAAAGGTCTTTTCCAACCTGTGATTCTGTGATGCTATGATTACATTATTATTAACACTTCCCAGTCCTATTATTATTTGTTTATTCTGATCTCTTCTCTTCCTAACCCTGAGTACATTCACTTTTCTTTTGAAATCTACTAGTCTTGACCTACTTCCAATCATTTGTCCTTTGAGTATCATATTTCCTCCAAATACCCTATCCCTCACACTTTCACTTGACATTTCCCCCCAAGAAGTCAGAGAACATTTTTGTCTCTCAACCTTTACCACATTTCTCAATACTGCACTGATCATTTCTGACTCCCAGGGGAGTTAGAGGTCCTAGCTTTCTATTGCTAGGAACAGGGAGGGAGTAGGCTTCATGGAGCAGAGAGCAGTAACCAGCATTCATTGTCCTTCAACACTTCCTTTCTTCTCATCTCCATTAAAGCAGAAACACACTGAAGGACACATCCTTTGAGTTTCAATAACTGGTGCATTTTGTGTTGTGATAGGTCTTTATAGTATCAGTCATGGTACAAACAGGAAGCCAGCATGACTGAGTGCCAATGTGAAGTGTCCACATGCTAGCACAGCACACCGGACAGACATTAAGACCAGGGCTACAATCTCATTGGGACCATGGAAAAAATGGTGGGATAGCTCGCACAATGCGACTGCTGCAATGGGTGGATACAGGGCACTATGGGGAGGAGGTGGAGTTGCCCTTGATGTGAGAGCACTGCAGGGATGTGTGGATCTCACCCTCTGCCTGGGGATGGGTAATGAGCCAGCTGATAGCTTATGGGTCAGAATCATTGGGCAGATCAAAACCAGTCATCCTGTAGTGAGTGTCTGCTACCAACAACTTGATCAGGAGGAAGTATTGGATTTTTATGATCTTCTTCAGACAAGTGAAGAAGCCTCACACACACAGGCCCTGATCCTCATGCAGACTTTGACCACCTCAATATCTGGTGGAGGGACAACACAGCACAAGCACAAGCAATTGAGGCTGTTTCACGAGTGCACTAATAATGACTTTCTGACACCAGTGATCAAGCAGCCAACAAGGGGAGGTGCTCTGTTGGACTTTATACTTACAAAGAAAGAAGAACTGGTCAGGGGTGTTGTGATTTAACCCCCATAAGCAGCTCAGCCCTACACAGCCACTCACACACTCCCTCATAGAGGGATGAGGGAGAGAATTAGAAGGGCAAAAGAGAGAAAACTTGTAGGTTAAGATAAAAACAGCTTAATATGGGGTAGAAAAAGAGGAGAAAACACCCCAACAAAACAAAGAAAAAATACACAAAAGCAATTGCTTACCATCAGCCAACCAATGCCCATCTAGTCCCCAAACAACAGCAACTACTGGAAAACTCCTCCCCAGTTTTATTGCTGGGAACAATGTCATATGGTATGGAATATCCCTTTAGTCAGTTGGGGTCAGGTATTTCAGCTGTGCCCCCTCCCAATCTCTTGTCCACCTCCAACCTACTCACTGTAGAGGGCAGAGTGAGAAACAGAGAAGGCTTTGATGCTGGGTTAGTGCTGTTCAGCAACAGTGAAAATATTGGTGTGTTATCAGCATCACTTTAGTCACAAATCCAAAATACAGCAACATATTGGCTGCTATAAAGAAAATTAACTCCATTCCAGCCAGACCCAGTACAGAGGATGTGAAGGCTGGGGGTAGCCTTGGCTGCAGCAACCATGAGGTGTGCAGTTCAGGATCCAGAGAGAAAGGAACAGGGCAAATAGCAGGAACCTGAAGTCCAGGAAAGCTGACTTTGGCTTGTTCAGGGACCTGCTTGGAGGAGTCACACGTAGTATGGCCCTGGAGTACAGTTGTTTGGATTTTTTTTATATATTTTTTTTTCAAGGATCACCACCTCCAAGCTCAAGAATTGTCCATCTCAATGTGCAGAAAGTCAGGATACCTGCACAGATACCTATCAAAAGGAAACATAACAAGCGATGGTAGCAAGGACAGGTGACCCAGGAGGAATACAGAAACACTGTCCAAGTGTGCAGTGGTACCAAAGCCCATTTGAAGCTGAATCCAGTGCGGGACAAGCAAGGCCATAAGAAAGGACTCTACTAGCATATCAGCAACTTAAGAAAGACTAGGGGCAGCATGGTCCTCTGCTGACTGGAGCAGGAGACTTGGTGAGAAAGACCATGGAAAAGGCTGAGGTACTCAATACCTTTTATGCTTCAGTCCTTACTGGCAAGATCTGCCTTTCAGGAACCTCAGGTCCCTGAAATCAATGGAAATGTCTTGATCAAGGAAAACTTACTGATTGTAGGGAAGTGATGCATCCACAAGTGCAGTGGGAGCTGGCCAATGTCATTGTTAAGACCACTATCAATTATCTTTGAAAGGTCAGGGTGTGAGGAAGGTTTTTTAGGACTGGAAGATACCAAGTATCATATGCCCCAGAAGGGGAAGGAGGAATACCTAAGGAACTATAGGCCAATTGACCTCACCTGAAATCCTGACAAGGCGATGGAGAAAATAATCCTGGAGATGATGAGTCAGCATGAACTTAGAAAGCAGGAATCATGCCTGAACACCCTGACAGCCTTCCACAATAAAGTGATGAGCTCAGCAGGTGAGGAGAAAGCAGTGGATGTGGTTTATCTTTACTTTAGCAAAGCTTTTCACAGGCTCCCATAACTTTCTTGCAGAGATACTGACAAAATACAGACTAGCTAACTGGACAATAAAGTGGATTGAAAACTGAACCTCCAGGCTCAAACTCATGGTTGTGATCAGCAGCACAAAATGTAGCTGGAGGCCAATCACTAACATTGTACCCCTGAGGTTGATACCGGGGCCAGTACTGTTTAACTTCTTCATTAATAAACTGGAAGATGGGACAGAGCACATCAACAGCAAGTTTGCAGCAAGATGATAAATGATGGAGGAGTGGCTGGTACACCAGATGGGTGTGCTGCCATTCCGAGGGATCTTAACAGCCTTGAGAAATGAGCCAACGGGAACCTCATGAAGGTCAGGAAAGGGAAATTTCAAGTCCTTTATCTGGGGAGAAAAAAATCCCATGCACCAACACAGGCTGGGGAGCAACTTGAAGGAAAGTAGCTCTGCAGAGAAGGGCCAGGGGAACCTGATGGACAAGAAATCAAACATGATTCAGCACTGTACCCTTGAAACAAAGACCAACAGTCTTCCAGGATGCACTAGGAAAAGTCTTGCCAGCAAGCAGAGGGAGATGATACTTCCAGTGTTGATACACACCGTTCAGTGCTGTGACCAGTCGTGTGCTTCCCAGCACAACAGAGAGATGTGACGAACTGGAGCAGTTCCAGCACAGGACCATGAAGATGACTGGAGGACAGGAACATCTGAGGAGTGGCTCAGAGAGCTGAGATTGTTTAGGTTGGAGAAGAGAAGGCTCAGGGGGACCTTATCAATGCATATCAATACCTAATGAGAGTAAGACTAAGCCAGACTCTTCACAGTGTTACACAGTGAAAGAACACAAGGTAATGACCACAAATTCAAATAGGAATTTCCATTCAAAGAAAGTCCTGTTTTTACACTGAGGCTGATCACACACTGCAACAGGCTGCCCAGAGAGACATTGTGGAGTCTCCATCTGTGGAGATATCCAAAACCAAACTGAAGACAGTCCTGAACAACCTGCTGTAGTTGACCATGCCTTCAGTAGGGGTGTTAAATTAGACAGTCTACAGTGGTTCCTTCTGATCCTAAAAGTTCTGTGATTCTCTGATCCATATTCTGGTGACTAAATAAGATTAATTTTTTATTTTTTTTTTTTTTTTTTAAAGAGACTTTTCCTCAGTATGTTTCAAAATCAACACATGGAAAGAGATTAGAGATTGTCAGACATCCTCAGGAAACATACAGTAACTGCAATCCACCAGCAGGTTAAGCCATCAGCCATCTCACCCAGAATAAGATCTCAGAATACTTTTAAAACACTAGGTGGGCTTACTGAGTGTGTTGAGTTCCAACAAAGTCAAGTTGCAAGACTGCTTTTCAGGAAAGGAAACTATGCTTTAACATACGTTAATGTCTTCAGCAAATGACCAGCAATGACAGGATAAGCTTGAACATTCTCCTATTTGTGTGTGCTCCATTGATTTATAAAGGCTTTTATAATAACCTGCAACACAGATGTGAAATACATATAGACTGTTGAAAGTCTTTGTGATGGTTCTGTACCACTTACGCTTTATATTTTCAGGACATTTGTATCTTTTCTTTCCCTTTCCCCTCTCCCCTAACCCCCCACCTCGCCATCACACCACTTTGTGAAATTCCTTGTTTAAGAAAAAGGAAGGTCGAACCTGATTTTTATATTATTCTCTTTTCTGGCTTTTCATTTTACTTGTCACTCACTTTTTTTTTTTCCCCCTGAAAATGAATAGGTTACCGTATCCTGAAAGACAAGAGTAGAGTTTAATGTAGCTTTGAAAATCAACACTTCTTGCAAGAGAAAATACTTAGCTCTCAGAAGAGTTTTATCCCTTAATCTGGTGAATAACTAATAATATCTAGAATTCAGAATAGCACTTTCAAGTAACAGAAAGAAGCTTAACTTTCATTCAACCCCTTGCAGGAAGCCAGTCAGTATTGCCTTCATTTTATGGGACAATTGAATTGTCTAATTAAAAGTCAGAAAGCAAATAAGTGACAGTAAGGACTAGATTTCAGCTTCCTGTCTGAAGCTTTAATAAATGTACTATGTTATCTACTTGTATTCATTAAAGCAAAGATACAAAGGTGCTACCTTTGTCCATACTCACTTTTGAAGGGACAGAAAACAACAGAAATCTTTCAAAGTGACAAGAGACAAAAAATTTTTCACTTGAAAGATTCATTGCTTTATGTTGTTAGTGAGAATTTGTATGAATCCTTAGCCATATATTTATTTTATACATATAGATGTATGTATGCATGTGATATTGCTTTGATCTCAGCAAAGCATTTGACACCGTCTC